>NW_022990868.1:0-58913 GCF_902827175.1 Gymnodraco acuticeps | reverse complement strand
ACATTACATTACATTACATTACATTACATTGCATTTAGCTGACGCTTTTATCCAAAGCGACTTACAATAAGTACATTCGACCAGGAAGACACAACCTTGAAGAAAACAGAATCATATAAGTATATCAGGTTTCATAGAGCCAAACATTTCAAGTGCTACTCAACTGGCTTTAGGTAAGCCAGTCCTTTATTAGTATAAAAGTGCTTTCGTTAATCGTTCTAAACGCTCGAAGTGGAGTCGAAAGAGATGAGTTTTCAGTTTGCGCCGGAAGATGTGCAAGCTATCTGCCGTCCTGATGTCAATGGGGAGCTCATTCCACCATCTTGGAGCCAGGATAGCAAACCCACGTGTTTTCGCCGATGGGAACTTGGGTCCCCCCTCGCAGCGAGGGCGCAACGAGTCGTTTGGCTGATGCAGAGCGTAGTGCACGCGCTGGGGTGTACGGTTTAACCATGTCCTGGATGTAGGAAGGGCCAGATCCATTCGCAGCACGGTAAGCAAGTACCAGTGTCTTGAAGTGGATTCTAGCAGTTACCGGAAGCCAGTGAAGGGAGCGGAGGAGCGGAGTGGTGTGGGAACATTTAGGAAGGTTGAAAACCAGACGAGCCGCTGCATTCTGGATGAGCTGCAGAGGTCGGATGGCACATGCAGGTAGACCAGCCAGGAGGGAGTTGCAGTAGTCTAGGCGTGAGATGACGAGAGCCTGGACCAGAACCTGAGTCGCTTTCTGAGTCAGCTGGGGACGTATCTTCCTGATGTTGTAAAGCGTGTATCTGCAGCAGCGGGTTGTAGCAGCGATGTTTGCAGTGAAGGACAGGTTGTTATCTAGGGTCACACCCAGATTCCTTGCAGTCTGAGTCGGGGAAACAACTGAGGTGCCGATGTTGATTGTCAGGTCAAGAGTTGGACAATCTTTTCCCGGGAGGAAGAGCAGCTCAGTCTTGTCAAGGTTGAGCTTGAGGTGGTGAGCAGACATCCACTGAGAGATGTCAGCTAGACAAGCAGAGATGCGTGCGACGACCTGGGTCTCTGAGCGGGGAAAGGACAGAATTAATTGGGTGTCGTCAGCGTAGCAGTGGTAAGAAAAACCATGCGGGCTAATGACTGATCCGAGCGAGTTTGTGTACAAGGAGAAGAGGAGGGGACCAAGAACAGAGCCCTGAGGGACCCCCGTAGTTAATTGACAAGGGTCGGACTCAGACCCTCTCCAAGTCACCCTGTAGGTACGGTCTTTCAGGTATGAGGTGAGGAGGGAAAGTGCAGAGCCTGAAACTCCAAGTTTTTGGAGAGTGCGAAGGAGGATCTGATGATTCACCGTGTCGAATGCAGCAGACAGGTCCAACAGGATGATGACAGAGGAGAGGGATGCAGTTTTGGCAGTGTGCAGTTCCTCCGTGACAGCAATGAGAGCAGTTTCTGTGGAGTGACATCAGCATGTGTCCCCGTGTGTCCCCGGTGTGTCCCCCGTGTGTCCCCGGTGTGTCAGGAAATAAACCCCTCTCTCTTCTCCTCCGTACCAACATCTCTAAAAACGGGGAACAACGGAGCTAATCCAAATTTGCTGCGTCATGACGACATTACTAAAATGTGGGCGGGCTTTACCCCCACGGGCCAATCAGAAAGGTTGCTGAAAAAATGAGACGTGTTCTGGAAGTAATATGGTCTGTGTTTACATTAGCATGCTAACACTCAGAGCTAACCTGTACTGGAGAGAGTGTGTGTGAAGAAGCAGGAAATCAAAAGGAAGTCACCTTGTGGTAAACCTGAGAGAGAGAAAGAGTTTGAGCTCCATCCTGTTTCAGAGAGAATCCTTGATGTGGTTTGGAACAGGATATGGAGTTTCATCACGGCAGCATTTAGCTGAGTTTCTGCTGGGAGAGTTCTCCTGATGAGATCTACTCTCTCTCTGAAGCTACTGACCCAGAGTCAGCTCTTTAGGAACAGCTGGAGGAGAGGGGGGGGGGGCTACAAGGACCTGTTTGGGGTTTGGAGCAGGACACTCCAGAGACATGACCTTAGTAACAGCTGGAAGAGAGGGGGGGGGGCTACAAGGATATGTTTGGGGTTTGGAGCAGGACACTTCAGAGACATGTCCTTAGTAACAGCTGGAAGAGAGGGGGGGGCTACAAGGACCTGTTTGGGGTTTGGAGCAGGACACTTCAGAGACATGTCCTTAGTAACAGCTGGAAGAGAGGGGGGGGGGGCTACAACGGATCTGTTTGGGGTTTGGAGCAGGACACTTCAGAGACATGTCCTTAGTAACAGCTGGAAGAGAGGGGGGGGCTACAAGGACCTGTTTGGGGTTTGGAGCAGGACACTTCAGAGACATGTCCTTAGTAACAGCTGGAAGAGAGGGGGGGGGGGGCTACAAGAATCTGTTTGGGGTTTGGAGCAGGACACTTCAGAGACTTGTCCTTAGTAACAGCTGGAAGAGAGGGGGGGGGGGGGGGCTACAAGGATCTGTTTGGGGTTTGGAGCGGACACTTCAGAGACATGTCCCTAGTAACAGCTGGAAGAGAGGGGGGGGGCTACAAGGACCTGTTTGGGGTTTGGAGCAGGACACTTCAGAGACATGTCCTTAGTAACAGCTGGAAGAGAGGGGGGGGGGGGGGCTACAAGGATCTGTTTGGGGTTTGGAGCGGGACACTTCAGAGACATGTCCTTAGTAACAGCTGGAAGAGAGGGGGGGGGCTACAAGGACCTGTTTGGGGTTTGGAGCAGGACACTTCAGAGACATGTCCTTAGTAACAGCTGGAAGAGAGGGGGGGGGGGCTACACGGATCTGTTTGGGGTTTGGAGCAGGACACTTCAGAGACATGTCCTTAGTAACAGCTGGAAGAGAGGGGGGGGCTACAAGGACCTGTTTGGGGTTTGGAGCAGGACACTTCAGAGACATGTCCTTAGTAACAGCTGGAAGAGAGGGGGGGGGGCTACAAGGATCTGTTTGGGGTTTGGAGCAGGACACTTCAGAGACATGTCCTTAGTAACAGCTGGAAGAGAGGGGGGGGCTACAAGGACCTGTTTGGGGTTTGGAGCAGGACACTTCAGAGACATGTCCTTAGTAACAGCTGGAAGAGAGGGGGGGGCTACAAGGACCTGTTTGGGGTTTGGAGCAGGACACTTCAGAGACATGTCCTTAGTAACAGCTGGAAGAGAGGGGGGGGGCTACAAGGATCTGTTTGGGGTTTGGAGCAGGACACTTCAGAGACATGTCCTTAGTAACAGCTGGAAGAGAGGGGGGCGGGGCTACAAGGATCTGATTGGGGTTTGGAGCAGGACACTTCAGAGACATGTCCTTAGTAACAGCTGGAAGAGAGGGGGGGGGCTACAAGGACCTGTTTGGGGTTTGGAGCATGGACACTTCAGAGACATGTCCTTAGTAACAGCTGGAAGAGAGGGGGGGGGGCTACAAGGATCTGTTTGGGGTTTGGAGCAGGAACACTTCAGAGACATGTCCTTAGTAACAGCTGGAAGAGAGGGGGGGGGCTACAAGGACCTGTTTGGGGTTTGGAGCAGGACACTTCAGAGACATGTCCTTAGTAACAGCTGGAAGAGAGGGGGGGGGCTACAAGGATCTGTTTGGGGTTTGGAGCAGGACACTTCAGAGACATGTCCTTAGTAACAGCTGGAAGAGAGGGGGGGGCTACAAGGACTTGTTTGGGGTTTGGAGCAGGACACTTCAGAGACATGTCCTTAGTAACAGCTGGAAGAGAGGGGGGGGGGCTACAAGGATCTGTTTGGGGTTTAGGAGCAGGACACTTCAGAGACATGTCCTTAGTAACAGCTGGAAGAGAGGGGGGGGGCTACAAGGATCTGTTTGGGTTAGGAGCAGGACACTTCAGAGACATGTCCTTAGTAACAGCTGGAAGAGAGAGGGGGGGGGGGGGGGCTACAAGGATTTGTTTTGGGTTAGGAGCAGGACACTTCAGAGACATGTCCTTAGTAACAGCTGGAAGAGAGGGGGGGGCTACAAGGATTTGTTTGGGGTTAGGAGCAGGACACTTCAGAGACATGTCCTTAGTAACAGCTGGGAGAGAGGGGGGGGGGCTACAAGGATCTGTTGGGGGTTTGGAGCAGGACACTTCAGAGACATGTCCTTAGTAACAGCTGGAAGAGAGAGGGGGGGGCTACAAGGATCTGTTGGGGGTTTGGAGCAGGACACTTCAGAGACATGTCCTTAGTAACAGCTGGAAGAGAGGGGGGGGGGCTACAAGGATTTGTTGGGGGTTAGGAGCAGGACACTTCAGAGACATGTCCTTAGTAACAGCTGGGAGAGAGGGGGGGGGCTACAAGGATCTGTTGGGGTTTGGAGCAGGACACTTCAGAGACATGTCCTTAGTAACAGCTGGAAGAGAGAGGGGGGGGGGGCTACAAGGATCTGTTTGGGGTTTGGAGCAGGACACTTCAGAGACATGTTTTTATATATTTGTATATATCTGAGACCTATAATATATGCTTGAAAATAGAGACCTTTAAATCTCTCAGCTGCTTTCTAAAACACTTTACAGTTCAGATGTCTTGTGATGTTCCTCAGGGCTCCGTGTTGGGACCCCTCTTGTTTCCCTGTGTCACCGCCATCTCTCCTCTGAGGTTCCTCAGGGCTATGTGTTGGGACCCCTCATGTTTCCCTGTGTCACCGCCATCTCTCCTCTGAGGTTCCTCAGGGCTCTGTGTTGGGACCCCTCTTGTTTCCCTGTGTCACCGCCATCTCTCCTCTGAGGTTCCTCAGGGCCTCATGTTTCCCTGTTTCACCACCATCTCTCTGGTTCCTCAGGGTGTGTCTGTGGTTCCTCGGCCCCACCCTCTGGACCGCAGTCCCACCTGGACAGGTGTGGGCCTGGTGAACGTCCCAGAGGGAGCATACCTGGAGTTCACCGTGGACAACATCCCCCACTCAATGGAGTACGACGTCCTGATTCGCTACGAGCCGCAGGTATGACTCCGCCCACCTGCAGAACACTCTCATGTGATTAACATGTGATTTGGCCCTTTACAGGCAGGTATAGATGCATAACTGTGCAGGAGGGTAACATTTCTTTGTGTGTGTGTTTCTGTGTGTGTTTTTTGTGTGTGTGTGTGTGTGTGGTGTGTGTGTGTGTGTGTGTGTGTGGGTGTGTGTGTGTGTGTGTGTGTGTGTGTGTGTGTGTGTGTACAGCTGCCTGACCAATGGGAAGAGGTCCTGATGACCGTGCTGAGGCCTGGAACAATCAGAGCGGACAGTCGCTGCGTCAACACCGTTCCCGACGACGACCACCAGACGACCTCGCTGCACCCCGGCTCCCGGTAAGAACACTGTGTATTAGAATAGAATAGAATAGAATCGTTTAATGTCATTATACATGTACAATGAGATAATAATAAATGCTTCTCCCTTTCAAGGGTGCCATCAAAACAAAAACAAAAACATCACAACATAAGACAACAAAATACACGCAGCATACATACTTAGGAATAAGGAATAAAGGAATAAGGAATAAAGTGCAGTAATTATGTCCAGGAGTATACAAATAAAATCTGTAATGTAATAAATAATAATAGTGTGTATTTATAATAATAGTAATGATATATATAATAATAGTAATGATGATATATGGTCTGTATAACACTGTGTATTATGGTCTGTATAACACTGTGTATTATGGTCTGTATAACACTGTGTATTATGGCCTGTATGGTCTGTATAACACTGTATATTATGGTCTGTATAACACTGTGTATTATGGTCTGTATAACACTGTGTATTATGGTCTGTATAACACTGTGTATTATGGCCTGTATGGTCTGTATAACACTGTGTATTATGGTCTGTATAACACTGTGTATTATGGTCTGTATAACACTGTGTATTATGGCCTGTATGGTCTGTATAACACTGTGTATTATGGTCTGTATAACACTGTGTATTATGGTCTGTATAACACTGTGTATTATGGTCTGTATAACACTGTGTATTATGGCCTGTATAACACTGTGTATTATGGTCTGTATAACACTGTGTATTATGGCCTGTATAACACTGTGTATTATGGTCTGTATAACACTGTGTATTATGGCCTGTATAACACTGTGTATTATGGTCTGTATAACACTGTGTATTATGGCCTGTATAACACTGTGTATTATGGCCTGTATAACACTGTGTATTATGGTCTGTATAACACTGTGTATTATGGCCTGTATGGTCTGTATAACACTGTGTATTATGGTCTGTATAACACTGTGTATTATGGTCTGTATAACACTGTGTATTATGGCCTGTATGGTCTGTATAACACTGTGTATTATGGCCTGTATGGTCTGTATAACACTGTGTATTATGGTCTGTATAACACTGTGTATTATGGTCTGTATAACACTGTGTATTATGGCCTGTATAACACTGTGTATTATGGTCTGTATAACACTGTGTATTATGGTCTGTATAACACTGTGTATTATGGTCTGTATAACACTGTGTATTATGGCCTGTATGGTCTGTATAACACTGTGTATTATGGTCTGTATAACACTGTGTATTATGGTCTGTATAACACTGTGTATTATGGCCTGTATAACACTGTGTATTATGGTCTGTATAACACTGTGTATTATGGCCTGTATGGTCTGTATAACACTGTGTATTATGGTCTGTATAACACTGTGTATTATGGTCTGTATAACACTGTGTATTATGGCCTGTATGGTCTGTATAACACTGTGTATTATGGTCTGTATAACACTGTGTATTATGGTCTGTATAACACTGTGTATTATGGCCTGTATAACACTGTGTATTATGGTCTGTATAACACTGTGTATTATGGTCTGTATAACACTGTGTATTATGGTCTGTATAACACTGTGTATTATGGTCTGTATAACACTGTGTATTATGGCCTGTATAACACTGTGTATTATGGCCTGTATGGTCTGTATAACACTGTGTATTATGGTCTGTATGGCCTGTATAACACTGTGTATTATGGCCTGTATAACACTGTGTATTATGGCCTGTATGGCCTGTATAACACTGTGTATTATGGTCTGTATAACACTGTGTATTATGGTCTGTATAACACTGTGTATTATGGCCTGTATGGTCTGTATAACACTGTGTATTATGGTCTGTATGGCCTGTATAACACTGTGTATTATGGCCTGTATAACACTGTGTATTATGGTCTGTATAACACTGTGTATTATGGTCTGTATAACACTGTGTATTATGGTCTGTATAACACTGTGTATTATGGTCTGTATGGCCTGTATAACACTGTGTATTATGGCCTGTATAACACTGTGTATTATGGCCTGTATGGTCTGTATAACACTGTGTATTATGGCCTGTATGGCCTGTATAACACTGTGTATTATGGTCTGTATAACACTGTGTATTATGGTCTGTATAACACTGTGTATTATGGCCTGTATAACACTGTGTATTATGGTCTGTATAACACTGTGTATTATGGTCTGTATAACACTGTGTTTATGGCCTGTATGGTCTGTATAACACTGTGTATTATGGTCTGTATAACACTGTGTATTATGGTCTGTATAACACTGTGTATTATGGTCTGTATAACACTGTGTATTATGGTCTGTATAACACTGTGTATTATGGTCTGAATAACACTGTGTATTATGGCCTGTATGGTCTGTATAACACTGTGTATTATGGTCTGTATAACACTGTGTATTATGGCCTGTATGGTCTGTATAACACTGTGTATTATGGTCTGTATAACACTGTGTATTATGGTCTGTATAACACTGTGTATTATGGCCTGTATGGTCTGTATAACACTGTGTATTATGGTCTGTATAACACTGTGTATTATGGCCTGTATGGTCTGTATAACACTGTGTATTATGGTCTGTATAACCCTGGTTATTATGGTCTGTATAACCTTATTATGGTCTGTCTTCAGGCACGTTTCCCTGTCTCGCCCCGTGTGTTTCGAGGCGTCTCTGAACTACACCGTACGTCTCAGTCTGCCGCTCTACAGTCCGCTCAGTGACGTGCAGTCTCCATACACACTGATCGACTCGGTGAGGACACAAACACACACACACACACACACACACACACACACACACACACACACACACACACACACACACACACACACACACACACACACACACACACACACACTGATGGACTCGGTGAGGACACACACATATATCACACATACACACACTTACACCACACACAGACATATATCACACATCACACACACACTTACACCACACACACACATTCATGTCTCCTGTCCTCTGCAGATGGTATTAATGTCTCTTGTCCTCTGCAGATCGTGCTGATGCCTCACTGTAAGAACATGGATCTCTTCTCTTCAGAGGGAGGAGACTCCAGCGGGAACAGCGGCTGGGAAACGTTTCAGCGTTATCGCTGTCTGGAGAACAGTCAGAGCGTCGTCAAGTCTCCGACCACCGACATCTGCAGCAACTTCATCTTCAGCATCTCTGCCATGCTGCACCAGGGAGCCAAAGGTAGTCCACTTTAAAGAGTCACCTGAAGAGTCACCTTAAAGAGTCCACTTTAAAGAGTCATTTTAAAGAGTCACCTGAAGAGTCACCTTAAAGGGTCATCTGAAGAGTCATCTTAAAGGGTCATCTGAAGAGTCATCTGAAGAGTCATCTGAAGAGTCATCTTAAAGGGTCATCTTAAAGAGTCCACTTTAAAGAGTCACCTTAAAGAGTCCACCTTAAAGAGTCATCTTAAAGAGTCATCTTAAAGGGTAATCTGAAGAGTCATCTGAAGAGTCATCTGAAGAGTCATCCGAAGAGTCACCTTAAAGAGTCCACCTTAAAGAGTCATTTGAAGAGTCATCTTAAAGGGTCATCTGAAGAGTCATCTTAAAGAGTCATCTTAAAGGGTCTCTCAGTGTGTGTGTGTGTGTGTGTGTGTGTGTGTGTGTGTGTGTGTGTGAGTGACCCTCGGGGCTCTCTGAGCACAGTGTGTGATCTCCTCTAACTCCTCTCTCGTCCTCCCTCTCTCAGAGTGCCGCTGTGACCCTCAGGGCTCTCTGAGCACAGTGTGTGATCCGAGTGGAGGTCAGTGCCGCTGCAGACCCAACGTCTCAGGGAGGAACTGTGACTCCTGCAGCCCGACCACCTTCCAGTTCGGACCCAGCGGCTGCAGAGGTCAGCACTGAGACGTCAGGAATAACACTTTCATAACAAATCATAAATAACACTTTCATAATAGGTTTCAAAATGGGTTGAACCAATTAGTGTTGATTTCGTCAGTTATTTTTTTATTTAGTTTTAGTCTTAGTCCTGTGTTAAATTTCCTTTTTTAGTTTTAGTCATATTTAGTCACCTTCATCCTGTTTTTATTTAGTCAAGTTTTAGTCGACTAAAAGTCTGAGCATTTTAGTTTTATTTTAGTCAAAGAAAACAAATTATTTTAGTCTACTTTTTGTCAGTCTGTACACAAGTCGTCACTCACTCGCTGACGGGGGGGGGGGTGGTATTCGGCTAACGCGACCACTGCTCCCAAGCCCTGTTGTTGCCATTTTATTTTCTGTTAAATAAGGTTAGTTAGACCACGAGTTAGACCCGAGTCTTCCTGACAGTTCACAGTGTGTCGCTGCCCGATGTAATTCAAATGTACCGGTGCACGCAGCACAGACACACAGCTGCTGCCCAGCCGCAGCACAGACACACAGCTGCTGCCCAGCCGCAGCACGGACACGCAGCTGCTGCCCAGCCGCAGCACGGACACGCAGCTGCTGCCCAGCCGCAGCACGGACACACAGCTGCTGCCCAGCCGCAGCACGGACACACAGCTGTTGCCCAGCCGCACCACAGACACACAGCTGTTGCCCAGCCGCACCACAGACACACAGCTGCTGCCCAGCAGCAGCACAGACACACAGCTGCTGCCCAGCCGCAGCACGGAAATGGAACTGTTGGGAGAAAAACTGACTATCAGAGATGTAACGTTATCTTTGATAATATTTCGTCTCCTCATTTTTCGTCAACGAAAGTAAAGAGAGATTTTGGCATAGTTTTTATTTAGTAAACTACATTTTCGTCTCGTCAATTTTCGTCAACGATATTGCATGATGATTTTGTTACCGTTATTGTTTACTGCCGTCGGTGCCGTCTCGTCATCGTCTCGTTTTCGTCATGGAAAAAAAAGGTCGTTGACGAACATATTTCGTCATTGTTTTAGTCAACAAAATGAACACTAGGTCCAATGAACTGATTGGAAACAATAAGAAAGAGCAACCAAAGATGTCATATCAGTTAATCCTGGGTTCAGTTTATTCAGTTTTCACACAGGTCGTCCTTAATCTCACTTACACATGCAGTTCAGCTGAGCATACAGAATGTACAATAACTGTGTGTGTGTGTGTGTGTGTGTGTGTGTGTGTGTGTGTGTGTGTGTGTGTGTGTGTGTGTGTGTGTGTGCAGTGTGTGAGTGTGACCCTCAGGGCTCTCAGAGTGAGTTCTGTGATCAGCTGTCAGGTCAGTGTGTGTGTGTGTCTGGAGCGTCTGGGCGTCAGTGCTCTGGGTGTCTCCCGGGGTTCTGGGGCTTCCCCTCCTGTAGACCCTGCTCCTGTAACGGACACAGCGACGCCTGCGAGCCCCTCACCGGCCGCTGCCTCACCTGCAGGGACCACAGCACGGGACACACCTGTGACAGGTGAGACACACACTATAAAACACACACTGACAGGTGAGATACACCTTTACACAACATGCACTCACAGGTGAGACACACACTATAAAACACACACTGACAGGTGAGATACCCCTCTCTCCCCAGGTGTCTGGATGGTTACTATGGCGACCCGGTGTTGGGGTCAGGTGACCACTGCCGGCCATGCAGGTGTCCCGACGGCCCCGGCAGCCTGCGGCAGTTTGCAGGAAGCTGTTACCGTGGAGACGACTCTCAGCACGCCGTCTGTGTCTGCAACACGGGATACAAAGGTACAACTTTATTAACACTGACACAGGTACACAGGTACAACTTTATTAACACTGACACAGGTACACAGGTACAACTTTATTAACACTGACACAGGTACACAGGTACAACTTTATTAACACTGACACAGGTACACAGGTACAACTTTATTAAGACTGAACCAAGTACACAGGTACAACTTTATTAACACTGACACAGGTACACAGGTACAACTTTATTAAGACTGAACCAGGTACACAGGTACAACTTTATTAACACTGACACAGGTACACAGGTACAACTTTATTAACACTGACACAGGTACACAGGTACAACTTTATTAACACTGACACAGGTACACAGGTACAACTTTATTAAGACTGACCAGGTACACAGGTACAACTTTATTAACACTGAACCAGGTACACAGGTACAACTTTATTAACACTGACACAGGTACACAGGTACAACTTTATTAACACTGACACAGGTACACAGGTACAACTTTATTAACACTGACACAGGTACACAGGTACAACTTTATTAAGACTGAACCAGGTACACAGGTACAACTTTATTAACACTGACACAGGTACACAGGTACAACTTTATTAAGACTGAACCAGGTACACAGGTACAACTTTATTAACACTGAACCAGGTACACAGGTACAACTTTATTAACACTGACACAGGTACACAGGTACAACTTTATTAACACTGACACAGGTACAACTTTATTAACACTGACACAGGTACACAGGTACAACTTTATTAACACTGACACAGGTACACAGGTACAACTTTATTAAGACTGAACCAGGTACACAGGTACAACTTTATTAACACTGACACAGGTACACAGGTACAACTTTATTAAGACTGAACCAGGTACACAGGTACAACTTTATTAACACTGACACAGGTACACAGGTACAACTTTATTAAGACTGAACCAGATACACAGGTACAACTTTATTAACACTGACACAGGTACACAGGTACAACTTTATTAACACTGACACAGGTACACAGGTACAACTTTATTAACACTGAACCAGGTACACAGGTACAACTTTATTAAGACTGAACCAGATACACAGGTACAACTTTATTAACACTGACACAGGTACACAGGTACAACTTATTAAGACTGAACCAGATACACAGGTACAACTTTATTAACACTGAACCAGGTACACAGGTACAACTGTATTAACACTGACACAGGTACACAGGTATAACTTTATTAACACTGACACAGGTACACAGGTACAACTTTATTAAGACTGAACCAGATACACAGGTACAACTTTATTAACACTGAACCAGGTACACAGGTACAACTGTATTAACTCTGACACAGGTACACAGGTATAACTTTATTAACACTGACACAGGTACACAGGTACAACTTTATTAAGACTGAACCAGATACACAGGTACAACTTTATTAACACTGAACCAGGTACACAGGTACAACTGTATTAACACTGACACAGGTACACAGGTACAACTTTATTAACACTGACACAGGTACACAGGTACATTACATTACATTACATTGCATTTAGCTGACGCTTTTATCCAAAGCGACTTACAATAAGTACATTCGACCAGGAAGACACAACCTTAAAGAAAACAGAATCATAAAGTACATCAGGTTTCATAGAGCTAAACATTTCAAGTGCTACTCAACTGGCTATAGATAAGCCAGTCCTTTGTTAGTATATAAGTGCTCTGTTAGCAGTTCTTTGTTAGTAATTCTATTGCTCGAGGTGGAGTCGAAAGAGATGAGTTTTCAGTCTGGAAGGTGTGTAAGCTTTCTGTTGTCCTGATGTCAATGGGGAGCTCATTCCACAATTTTGGAGCTAGGATAGCAAACCCACGTGTTTTTGCTGATGGGAACTTGGTACAACTTTATTAACACTGAACCAGGTACACAGGTACAACTGTATTAACACTGACACAGGTACACAGGTACAACTTTATTAACACTGACACAGGTACACAGGTACATTACATTACATTACATTGCATTTAGCTGACGCTTTTATCCAAAGCGACTTACAATAAGTACATTCGACCAGGAAGACACAACCTTAAAGAAAACAGAATCATAAAGTACATCAGGTTTCATAGAGCTAAACATTTCAAGTGCTACTCAACTGGCTATAGATAAGCCAGTCCTTTGTTAGTATATAAGTGCTCTGTTAGCAGTTCTTTGTTAGTAATTCTATTGCTCGAGGTGGAGTCGAAAGAGATGAGTTTTCAGTCTGGAAGGTGTGTAAGCTTTCTGCTGTCCTGATGTCAATGGGGAGCTCATTCCACAATTTTGGAGCCAGGATAGCAAACCCACGTGTTTTTGCTGATGGGAACTTGGTACAACTTTATTAACACTGAACCAGGTACACAGGTACAACTTTATTAAGACTGAACCAGGTACACAGGTGATGAGGCTCTCATTGGCCCTTTCTAATTTCTCTAACTCCCCTCCTCGACTCCCCTCCTCGACTCCCCTCCTCGACTCCTATCCTCGTGTCTTAGTCCCGCCCACAGGAGAAGCGAGCGGAGGACTGAGAAGGGGAACCGAGGAGAGAGGAGGGGAACCGAGGAGAGAGGAGAGGAGCCGAGGAGGGGAACCGAGGAGAGAGGAGGGGAGCCGAGGAGAGAGGAGGGGAGTCGAGGAGAGAGGAGGGGAAGCAGCAGGCGGTTAGAGAAATGATAACTCCTCTCCTCTGAGCGGTCATTTTAAAGAAACGTCCATTAAAGGAAGGCTCCAGTCATTAGATTTTTTTTTTAAAAACTTCAGTATTTAGTGAAACAATATGTTTAAACCATACCCTGAAGAAATCAGCGATATTCCCCGGTAAATAATGATTTTATAGCTCTTTTTTATCAAAACCTGTATATTCCGTCAGGCAGCTGCCATTTTGGCCATTTTCAGTAGTCACATGGTCCGAAAAACTAGGTCGTGACGTCATCTATGCGTTCACTTTGTAAACACACGAACCACTCATTCGACGAAAACATGGCGGAGTATTTGAGTTCGGACTCGTCAGCCGAGGAAGAAGTTTAGAAAAATAAAGTCCAACTTTATTAACACTGACACAGGTACACAGGTACAACTTTATTAACACTGACACAGGTACACAGGTACAACTTTATTAACACTGACACAGGTACACAGGTACAACTTTATTAAGACTGAACCAGGTACACAGGTACAACTTTATTAACACTGAACCAGGTACACAGGTACAACTTTATTAACACTGACACAGGTACACAGGTACAACTTTATTAACACTGACACAGGTACACAGGTACAACTTTATTAACACTGACACAGGTACACAGGTACAACTTTATTAAGACTGAACCAGGTACACAGGTACAACTTTATTAACACTGACACAGGTACACAGGTACAACTTTATTAAGACTGAACCAGGTACACAGGTACAACTTTATTAACACGGACACAGGTACACAGGTACAACTTTATTAACACTGACACAGGTACACAGGTACAACTTTATTAACACTGACACAGGTACACAGGTACAACTTTATTAAGACTGAACCAGGTACACAGGTACAACTTTATTAACACTGAACCAGGTACACAGGTACAACTTTATTAACACTGACACAGGTACACAGGTACAACTTTATTAACACTGACACAGGTACACAGGTACAACTTTATTAACAATGACACAGGTACACAGGTACAACTTTATTAACACTGACACAGGTACAACTTTATTAACACTGACACAGGTACACAAGTACAACTTTATTAACACTGACACAGGTACACAGGTACAACTTTATTAAGACTGAACCAGGTACACAGGTACAACTTTATTAACACTGACACAGGTACACAGGTACAACTTTATTAAGACTGAACCAGGTACACAGGTACAACTTTATTAACACTGACACAGGTACACAGGTACAACTTTATTAAGACTGAACCAGATACACAGGTACAACTTTATTAACACTGACACAGGTACACAGGTACAACTTTATTAACACTGACACAGGTACACAGGTACAACTTTATTAACACTGAACCAGGTACACAGGTACAACTTTATTAAGACTGAACCAGATACACAGGTACAACTTTATTAACACTGACACAGGTACACAGGTACAACTTTATTAAGACTGAACCAGATACACAGGTACAACTTTATTAACACTGAACCAGGTACACAGGTACAACTGTATTAACACTGACACAGGTACACAGGTATAACTTTATTAACACTGACACAGGTACACAGGTACAACTTTATTAAGACTGAACCAGATACACAGGTACAACTTTATTAACACTGAACCAGGTACACAGGTACAACTGTATTAACACTGACACAGGTACACAGGTACAACTTTATTAACACTGACACAGGTACACAGGTACATTACATTACATTACATTGCATTTAGCTGACGCTTTTATCCAAAGCGACTTACAATAAGTACATTCGACCAGGAAGACACAACCTTAAAGAAAACAGAATCATAAAGTACATCAGGTTTCATAGAGTTAAACATTTCAAGTGCTACTCAACTGGCTATAGATAAGCCAGTCCTTTGTTAGTATATAAGTGCTCTGTTAGCAGTTCTTTGTTAGTAATTCTATTGCTCGAGGTGGAGTCGAAAGAGATGAGTTTTCAGTCTGGAAGGTGTGTAAGCTTTCTGCTGTCCTGATGTCAATGGGGAGCTCATTCCACAATTTTGGAGCCAGGATAGCAAACCCACGTGTTTTTGCTGATGGGAACTTGGTACAACTTTATTAACACTGAACCAGGTACACAGGTACAACTTTATTAAGACTGAACCATGTACACAGGTGATGAGGCTCTCATTGGCCCTTTCTAATTTCTCTAACTCCCCTCCTCGACTCCCCTCCTCGACTCCCCTCCTCGACTCCTATCCTCGTGTCTTAGTCCCGCCCACAGGAGAAGCGAGCGGAGGACTGAGAAGGGGAACCGAGGAGAGAGGAGGGGAACCGAGGAGAGAGGAGAGGAGCCGAGGAGGGGAACCGAGGAGAGAGGAGGGGAGCCGAGGAGAGAGGAGGGGAGTCGAGGAGAGAGGAGGGGAAGCAGCAGGCGGTTAGAGAAATGATAACTCCTCTCCTCTGAGCGGTCATTTTAAAGAAACGTCCATTAAAGGAAGGCTCCAGTCATTAGATATTTTTTTAAAAAACTTCAGTATTTAGTGAAACAATATGTTTAAACCATACCCTGAAGAAATCAGCGATATTCCCCGGTAAATAATGATTTTATAGCTCTTTTTTATCAAAACCTGTATATTCCGTCAGGCAGCTGCCATTTTGGCCATTTTCAGTAGTCACATGGTCCGAAAAAAACTAGGTCGTGACGTCATCTATGCGTTCACCTTTGTAAACA
The DNA here is from genome assembly GCF_902827175.1 of Gymnodraco acuticeps. NCBI lineage: Eukaryota > Metazoa > Chordata > Actinopteri > Perciformes > Bathydraconidae > Gymnodraco > Gymnodraco acuticeps. Next base: position 42,558 of record NW_022990868.1, on the reverse strand, counting down.
CACGAACCACTCATTCGACGAAAACATGGCGGAGTATTTGAGTTCGGACTCGTCAGCCGAGGAAGAAGTTTAGAAAAATAAAGTCCAGGCGGACTTACTTTGAATTATCACTATAGGTATTAATTCCATCCAAATACAACTGTAAACAAAATAAAAAACATACTCTGTTATCCTCTTAGTTCCAAATCGTGTCATTTGCAGGAAACAACGTCTAAGGAACCTTAATATTTAATAAACTATGAATATTTTATATCCATATAACGGGAAAAAAAACTAATTTAACTGATCTTTTTCATTTTTTTCTTTAAAAAAAACACACAATGCTAACAGTGAGCCTCTGAATTAGCCCCGAGCGAAAAATGCTAACCTATTACTGCACCGAAAATCACTCCTAGCTCCCTTATTACTTATCCTAGCTGCACATCCAACACATCGTTTATGATCGTAAAGACACAGAATCTAACGGTGCCCACCTCAACACTGAAAGATACAAACTCGCGACGTTATGAACAAAAACGTACATCAAAACAAGACAAGTGGCTTTAGGTACTAACATGCGCTAGGCTAACATGGCTTACCTTGGTCTTTGTCTGGTCTTCAATGGCATTACAACGATAAAAACGATGATGTAGTTAATCCATAGGTTAATATCCAATGTGGCTGTGTCCCCTTTGAAATGTTCTGATCATCTATAAGCAATAAAACTGCAATTCCGTTATCTGCTGTCCGCTCCGTGCTCCGTGCGCTCTGGGTCCTGCAATTCCTGCTTCCTTACGTAGTAAACAATAAGTAAAGTCTGCTGAGTAATGTCCTTACGCTGGCTGGCATTGGCAGTGCACTGCATCCCCATTAAGTAATGGTTGATTAATAAATCCCATTTTATGTTTCACCATACTCTCAGAGTAGTCGTCCGGAAACTTGAAATGTTCGCTGCATACATGCGCCTGTGGATCTTTCGGTTCGGGCCGAGCACATTTCGCTAGCCACTGCCTCCGAACGTACTTCCTACGCTTACCCGTTGGCAATAGATGGAACCGAGCATTCCGTGGATTGTTCCTATCCCAATTGTGGCAATGTTTCGCGATACAATGAGGCATATTTCAATAGAATTGTGAGAGTAACTAGAGTAAACAACATGAACAAAGCACATACGTCAATTTGTCCTCAACACCAAATGCAAAGTTTACGTCACTTCCGGTAAAATAAGTCATGTGACTCGTCAAAATGGCGCCGCCCACAGGGTTGATGTTATTTCGGTAATTAATCAGTTTAAAATCACTGATAACGATAAAAAAAGAAAGACTGGCAGAGACTGGTCTGTTTTATCGGATGATAATTATTTAAAAATGCGTGTCATGAGCATTCCCTCCCTTTAATCATGACAGGAGGCAGCAGCCCTCTGTCTGATGGACAGATGTGTTCATGACCACTTATATATTTACTTTGATTCATTCACAGTGCAGTATAATGAGACAATAACAGGCTACAGATGCGGACACACATACACACACACACACACACACACACACACACACACACACACACACACACACACACACACACACACACATACACTTACACATCAGCTGTCATTGGCTGAGATCAGTCCGGCCGTGCGTCACGACTCTTTGAAACATCACTGTTTGCGGAAATGCATCCGCGGAGGAGCCGTGGAGGACCCATCAGTGTATCCTCGATTATAGCTCCTCCAGAGAGCCTCCTCTCTCCTCTCTCCTCGATTATAGCTCCTCCAGAGAGCCTCCTCTCTCCTCTCTCCTCTCTCCTCTCTCCTCTCTCCTCGATTATAGCTCCTCCAGAGAGCCTCCTCTCTCCTCTCTCCTCGATTATAGCTCCTCCAGAGAGCCTCCTCTCTCCTCTCTCCTCGATTATAGCTCCTCCAGAGAGCCTCCTCTCTCCTCGGTCAGAGCTCCTCGAGAGAGCCTCCTCTGTCCTCGAAGTGCATTTAGAGAAATGAGATGTCCTTCAACATGGCGCGCTGAAATCCATTTCCTGGTCACTACCGGAGGACCGAGGAGTCGAGGAGTCGAGGAGTCGAGGAGGAGAAATTAGTGAAATGAGAAAGGGCCATAGTGTGACTGCTGATGTTTCCCAGGTGTACCTGAGAGATGATTACAGGCTCTCAGCAGGAAGCTAAGAGTTTCCATGCCTGGGGGAGGGGGGGGGGGGGGGACAGACAGAGGGAGACAGGAATGTGATGACTCTGTTATTATTGAATTAAACTCTATCTCCTGAGGGTGTTAGCGAACAAACTACGCTGCTTTCTGATTGGCTGACAGTATTTAAAGCCCCAGTAAAACAGAGAAGGTAAAAACAGGAGCCTGGAGGGTCTTTAGAAACATATGTTTATAGATATATATCAGACTATATAACCACCACGCCCCCCCCCCCCCCCCCCCCCCCCCACACACACACACACACCACACACACACACACAACACACACACACACACACAATAACACAGACTATAACACCCCCTGTTGTTAACCACCAACTATGTGCAATATATATATATATATATATTGCACATAGTTGGTGGTTAACAACAACTATTACACAGTTATTAACGGCATATATATGCCGTTAATAACTGTGTAATGCATACCTGGCTGCAAAATCCTCAGAACTGGTACAGGATGTGTTTTTTGTAAATTGTTGCAACATTTTTTTTTTATAATTGTATCTTTAATACTTTTTTATGCTTCTTAGTTAACATTAAGCTCTGTGGCTCTTTTTCTGCTGTAACAATGTGCATTTCCCCACTGTGGGACGGATACAGGTTATGACTCTGACTCTGGTTCTGACTCTGATTCTGACTCTGACTCTGATTCTGACTCTGTATTTGACTCTGATTCTGACTCTGACTCTGATTCTGACTCTGATTCTGACTCTGATTCTGACTCTGTATTTGACTCTGATTCTGACTCTGACTCTGATTCTGACTCTGTATTTGACTCTGATTCTGACTCTGTATTTGACTCTGATTCTGATTCTGACTCTGTATTTGACTCTGATTCTGACTCTGACTCTGATTCTGACTCTGATTCTGACTCTGATTCTGACTCTGTATTTGACTCTGATTCTGACTCTGATTCTGATTCTGACTCTGTATTTGACTCTGATTCTGACTCTGATTCTGACTCCGTATATGATTCTGACTCTGACTCTGATTCTGACTCTGATTCTGACTCTGATTCTGACTCTGACTCTGATTCTGACTCTGACTCTGATTCTGACTCTGATTCTGACTCTGATTCTGACTCTGACTCTGATTCTGATGTGATTCTGACTCCAATTCTGGTTCTGATTCTGACTCTGTATTTGACTCTGACTCTGATTCTGACTCTGACTCTGATTTGACTCTGTATTTCACTCTGATTCTGACTCTGACTCTGATTTTGACTCTGATTCTGACTCTGACTCTGATTCTAACTCTGATTCTGACTCTGTATTTGACTCTGATTCTGACTCTGATTCTGACTCTGTATTTGACTCTGACTCTGATTCTCACTCTGACTCTGTATTTCACTCTGATTCTGATTCTGACTCTGATTCTGACTCTGTATTTGACTCTGACTCTGATTCTCACTCTGACTCTGAATCTCACTCTGATTCTGACTCTGATTCTGACTCTGATTCTGACTCTGTATTTGATTCTGACTCTGATTCTGACTCTGACTCTGAATCTCACTCTGATTCTCACTCTGACTCTGTATTTGACTCTGATTCCGACTCTAATTCGGACTCTGATTGTCACTCTGTATTTGACTCTGACTCTGATTCTGACTCTGTATTTGACTCTGATTCTGACTCTGACTCTGATTCTGACTCTGTATTTGACTCTGATTCCGACTCTAATTCGGACTCTGATTCTCACTCTGTATTTGACTCTGACTCTGATTCCGACTCTGTATTTGACTCTGATTCTGACTCTGATTCTGACTCTGTATTTGACTCTGATTCCGACTCTAATTCTGACTCTGACTCTGTATTTGACTCGGATTATGACTCTGATTCTGATTCTGACTCTGATTATGACTCTGATTATGACTCTGATTCTGACTCTGACTCTGTATTTGACTCTGACTCTGATTCTGACTCTGTATTTGACTCTGATTCTGACTCTGACTCTGTATTTGACTCTGATTCCGACTCTAATTCTGACTCTGACTCTGTATTTGACTCTGATTATGACTCTGATTCTGACTCTGATTATGACTCTGATTATGACTCTGATTCTGACTCTGACTCTGTATTTGACTCTGACTCTGATTCTGACTCTGTATTTGACTCTGATTCCGATTCTGACTCTGATTTTGACTCTGTATTTGACTCTGATTCTGATTCTCACTCTGACTCTGTATTTCACTCTGATTCTGATTCTGACTCTGATTCTGACTCTGATTCTGACTCTGTATTTGACTCTGTATTTGACTCTGATTCTGGTTCTGACTCTGATTCTGGTTCTGACTCTGATTCTGACTCTGACTCTGATTCTGACTCTGATTCTGACTCTGATTATGACTCCGATTATGACTCTGAATATGACTCTGACTCTGATTCTGACTCTGAATATGACTCTGACTCTGATTCTGTATTGATTCTGATTCTGATCTGATTCTGACTCTGATTCTGACTTTGATTCTGATATATTGATCTCTGTGTCTCTGCAGGCGCTCGCTGTGACGAGTGCTCCCCTGGTTACTATGGTAACCCCGGGGAGGCGGGGGGGCAGTGTGCGCCCTGCCGGTGCAACAGCAACATCGACCTGCTGGACCCCGAGGCCTGCGACCCTCAGAGCGGGCGCTGTCTGCGCTGCAGGTTCCACAGCCAGGGCAACGCCTGCGAGCACTGCAGCCCCGGTTACTACGGCAACGCCCTGCTGCAGGACTGCAGGAGTGAGTACTCTGTCACCGTGGCAACGCCATGCAACACATTACAACACTGTGCAACACCATACTATACCATTCAACACAATGCAACAAAACACATGTGTGGGTGACGGTGTGTTACTGTGTGTGTCCTCAGAGTGTGTGTGACGGTGTGTTACTGTGTGTGTGTGATGGTGTGTTACTGTGTGTGTCTCCTCAGAGTGTGTGTGTGATGGTGTGTTACTGTGTGTGTCTCCTCAGAGTGTGTGTGTGATGGTGTGTTACTGTGTGTGTCTCCTCAGAGTGTGTGTGATGGTGTGTTACTGTGTGTCTCCTCAGAGTGTGTGTGACGGTGTGTTATTGTGTGTGTCTCCTCAGAGAGTGTGTGTGACAGTGTGTTACTGTGTTTGTGTGACGGTGTGTTACTGTGTGTGTCTCCTCAGAGTGTGTGTGTGACGGTGTGTTACTGTGTGTGTCTCCTCAGGGTGTGTGACGGTGTTGTTACATCTGTGTGTCTCCTCAGAGTGTGTGTGAGACGGTGTGTTACTGTGTGTGTCTCCTCAGAGTGTGTGTGAGACGGGTGTGTTTACTGTGTGTGTCTCCTCAGAGTGTGTGTGACGGTGTGTTACTCTGTGTGTCTCCTCAGAGTGTGTGTGAGACGGTGTGTTACTGTGTGTGTGTGACGGTGTGTTACTGTGTGTGTCTCCTCAGAGTGTGTGTGTGACGGTGTGTTACTGTGTGTGTCTCCTCAGAGTGTGTGTGACGGTGTGTTACTGTGTGTGTCTCCTCAGAGTGTGTGTGTGACCGGCTGGGCAGCGACCCCTCAAGCTGTGGCTCCTCCTCAGAGTGTGTGTGTGACGCTGTGAGTGGGCGGTGCCCCTGCCTCCCTCTGGTTGCCGGGCAACAGTGCGACCGCTGCGAGGCGGACAGCTGGAACCTGGGCAGCGGGCGCGGCTGTGAGGCCTGCGCTTGCAACCCCCAACACACGTACGGGACGTCCTGCAACGAGGTACCCCAACACACCTTTAAACTGTACAATGAAGCTACTGTGTACTTCTACTCCACTACATGTATTTATACCTTTAATTACTTTACGTATGAATGATGTGAAATATCTGCCCAATCACTACTTTTACTGTCGCTACCTCAATTATATTTTGATGACAATACTTTTCTACTTTCACTTGAGGAACATTTTGAATGAAGGACTTTTACTGTAACAGAGTATTCCTACACTCTGGTACTTCTACTGTTACTCTAGTACAAGATCTGAGTACTTCTACTTTTACTCAAGATCTGAGTACTTCTACTTTTACTCAAGAACAAGATCTGAGTACTTCTACTTTTACTCAAGATCTGAGTACTTCTACTTTTACTCAAGTACCAGATCTGAATACCCCCCCCCCATCCTCTTGTCTCAGGTCAGCGGACAGTGTTCCTGTCGGCCAGGATTCGGAGGGAGAACCTGCAGCGAGTGCAGAGAGATGTTCTGGGGAGAACCCGAGGTCACATGTCACGGTACGTTCACTCGACAGGAAGTGAGATACCAAGGTTGCAGTCGAAGAGTCCATTTCTCTCAGGAACCTTCCTGACGGAGTGAAATGACCCGGAAGTACGTCAGTGGCAGCCATGATAAGAGCCGGTTCTCTAGATTAGCGGTTTTCAAAGTGTGAGGCGCGCCTCCCCTGGGGGGTGCCAGAGAGCTTCAGGGGAGGGGGGCGCCAGAGAGCTTCAGGGGAGGGGGCGCCAGAGAGCTTCAGGGGAGGGGGCGCCAGAGAGCTTCAGGGGAGGGGGGGCGCCAGAGAGCTTCAGGGGAGGGGGGCGCCAGAGAGCTTCAGGGGAGGCGCAGCGTGAGAAAAGACCAGTAAAACGTCTCTGGCACACTTTTGGCTGTCTGTGGAAACCGAGTTCCCCCACCTCGCCAACAAGGCTGTATGCTCACTCCCTCCACCCACCTGTGAGAGTGCTCATTCCCTTCACCTCCACCCACCTGTGTGAGTGCTCATTCCCTTCACCTCCACCCACCTGTGTGAGTGCTCACTCCCTCCACCCACCTGTGAGAGTGCTCATTCCCTTCACCTCCACCCACCTGTGTGAGTGCTCACTCCCTTCACCTCCAGCCACCTGTGAGAGTGCTTATTCCCTTCACCTCCACCACCTGTGGAGAGTGCTCACTCCTTCACCTCCACCCACCTGTGTGAGTGCTCACTCCCTTCACCTCCACCCACCTGTGAGAGTGCTCACTCCCTTCACCTCCACCCACCTGTGTGAGTGCTCACTCCCTTCACCTCCACCCACCTGTGTGAGTGCTCATTCCCTTCACCTCCACCCACCTGTGTGAGTGCTCACTCCCTTCACCTCCACCCACCTGTGAGAGTGCTCACTCCCTTCACCTCCACCCACCTGTGTGAGTGCTCACTCCCTTCACCTCCACCCACTTGTGTGAGTGCTCACTCCCTTCACCTCCACCCACCTGTGTGAGTGCTCACTCCCTTCACCTCCACCCACCTGTGTGAGTGCTCACTCCCTTCACCTCCACCCACCTGTGAGAGTGCTCATTCCCTTCACCCACCTGTGTGAGTGCTCACTCCCTTCACCTCCACCCACCTGTGTGAGTGCCGGTCGGCTGCAGCCAGAGGAGGATCTGTGTTTATTCCTGTGTGCTTCAAAGACGCAGACTCATTGTTCCCACTAAAGTAGGCTGAGTGTAATGAGGAGGCAAAGTTTCGTTCAGTGTGTTGCCGGGAGCAAATAAGGATTCATCCACGATGTTGAAAATGTTAAAAAAATATGTGTTGAGAACACGGCGTGCGAAAATGTATGGGTGGTGCTGCAGCTAGATGTGCCTGTCCTCTGTAAGAAGGTGTCGGCGACTGACATGCGAGGAAGAGCGGCTGTCCACAGGCTGCTCCAACTTCAACAACTGTATTAACTTCCAGGGCAGTGAATTGAACATGTAATTGTAATTGGGTGTGTGGTATATTGTCGTGCACGCACACGCATGTTCCACAACACACAAAGTGAACAACACTCAATTGTCCGATCGCTGCCAGTGTCCTTGAGATCTTGTTATAACAACAAGTGCACATTACTGATGCAATATGGTTGAGACCATTCGGGCTTATTCTAGAGGGGTGCAAGGAATAGTCCAAGTAGTGGGGGAGTTTTATACAATACGTTTAAAACATAAAGACAAAAAGGTTTAAAAAAGTTATTGTTTCATGTTTTAAGGAGGTGACGCTACTCAGCCAATCAAATGGGTGCAGTCAGTGAGTCAGCACGATAGCTTCAAACACAGAGACGAGACAGGAGGAGAGAAACAGTCTTCATGTTCTCTAACTGGACCTCTTTGAAATGCAATTGAAGACCCCTGCATTATAGCAACAACAACAACAACAACAATAATAGCAATAATAATTGGGAGGGGGGGCGCGGCTGTTCTTATGTTCTCTGAGGGGAGGCTCACCTTCGCACACTTTGAAAACCCCTGCTCTAGATGATAGGAAAGGAGGTTTCAAGCTTCCTTTATAACCTCCTTTAGCTTAGGAACCACTGGACCTCCCTCACCGAGAGGAGAGGAGAAAATGCTGCCCCACAATGCATTGCAGCCGCAGCATTTGCCGTCACACAACAATCGGCCGTTCACGGAAACAACCGATTATGACGGAGAAATGATATCATGAAAGTTACGGTGCTTATTAAGCTTTTTAAAACGTATGTGGTAAGTTGCCAAAGTGCTTTGTTCTGAACGTTCATCAGTATTATAATCAAAGAGAGAAATATGAACGTTAGTTTTTACTGAAATGATCAAATAAAGTCAACATCTCACAGTCTTTACTGAGCTGTGGGGTTTGTTCAACTTTTAAAAGATGTTTGAATGGTGATATACACAGAGATAGATGTTAAGGACTAACGTTTATAATAAATACATCTGTATTGATTTAAGATCTTTCCATCAATCATACGTATTGGGATCATTTGTATTAAAGAGGACCGGAGGGAGAGGGGGACGAGCAGAAGCTTCACTTTCCTTTTTATTTCAATTCCAGCTTTGGTCCTGAAGAATATGTTTCTCTGTTGTCCACGTTCATAAAGCATAAAGCAGCAGCATCAGAGCACAGAGTCTCTAGATGAGTTCACAGGAGTCCCTCGTTCTTATTGAACATCCATGTTGTAGTCCGCTGTATAGAGAACTGTAGTTTCCATAGTTTCCCCACAGCAGCAGACGCACATTCAGGACGTCCGCTGGCGCATCAGAAACACGTCGGAAAGTGAAAGTGCAGTCGATTCTCTAAAGTACCGCAGTCTCTTCTCCTAAGTCCTTTTGAATTCTCCTATCCACTATCCCTTAACCCTGTGACCTTTCACTCAGAGGTCAAGGGATAGGAGATAGGGTTAGAACTTAGGAGCTGATTTTTGGATTATCCGACTGCAACCCCACTCACACTGACCTCTACAGGAAGTGAAGGATAGTAAACATGAGCTTCAGATTAAGTAGAAACTGCTGAGTCACTGTTCGATGCTTCACTGTGGGAACGTCCTCCTCCGGAAACATCTGGAATCAATGAGTCTGAACCTCCGGGGGGGGGGGGGGGGGGGGGGGGGGGGTGGGGGGGGGTTACAGAGAGGATGTGAGGGTCCTCTAAGGATAAAGATGTTTATTGAAGCTTTTCTTTGGTTTTACTGGAATACAAACCAGATGTTTAACACACACACACACACACACACACACACACACAGAGGAAGCTGCATGGTTGATGTGGTGTGTGTGTGTTGCAGTGTGTGTGTGTGTGTGTGTGTGTGTTGCAGTTTGTGTGTGTGTGTGTGTGTGTGTGTGTGTGTTGCAGTGTAACTCTTCATCACTTCCTGACCCCAACATGATACAGATGATTTTAAAGCTTTTTTATTTTTTGATATATGATAAAATATTATAAAAATATGTTGGTCTGCAGCTTCATTTCATATACAATATAAATATAATATTGTAAACCTGTGTGTCCTCAGCGTGCGACTGTGACCCCCGCGGTGTCTCCGAGCCTCAGTGTAACCGGGGCAACGGTCACTGCGTCTGTACTGACGGTGTTTCTGGTCCTCGGTGTGATGTCTGCGCTCGAGGATTCTCCGGAACGTTCCCCGACTGCCAGCGCTGCCACCAATGCTTCTCCGAGTGGGACGAGGTCATCGGGCAGCTGACCAATCAGACGCACCGCCTCGTCAACAAGGTGAACGCCATCAAGGCCAGCGGCGTCACTGGGCCATACAGGAAGTCCGTCGACATCCTGGAGAGAAGCATCAATGACATCCAGAACCTTCTGAACCAGAACCCTGCAGAGCAACCTCTGAGCGAAATACAGGCGCTGCTGCAACAGAACAGGTGAGACTAACTTTAGACTGGAGTCTAACATGGTGAGACTAACCAGGTGAGACTAACTTAGACTGGAGTCGAACATGGTGAGACTAACCAGGTGAGACTAACTTAGACTGGAGTCTAACATGGTGAGACTAACCAGTTGAGACTAACTTTAGACTGGAGTCTAACATGGTGAGACTAACCAGGTGAGACTAACTTAGACTGGAGTCTAACATGGTGAGACTAACCAGTTGAGACTAACTTTAGACTGGAGTCTAACATGGTGAGACTAACCAGTTGAGACTAACTTAGACTGGAGTCTAACATGGTGAGACTAACCAGTTGAGACTAACTTTAGACTGGAGTCTAACATGGTGAGACTAACCAGTTGAGACTAACTTAGACTGGAGTCTAACATGGTGAGACTAACCAGTTGAGACTAACTTAGACTGGAGTCTAACATGGTGAGACTAACCAGGTGAGACTAACTTAGACTGGAGTCTAACATGGTGAGACTAACCAGTTGAGACTAACTGTTACATTCCCTTCTAAATCTAGGGGTACAAAGGGAAGTAACAACACACAAAATAACCGGCCGAGAGAAAAAGGAGAGGAACCTGAATGCTGAAGCCACAAAGTGAGGTTTTAATTAATAAAAAAGTAAAAAGGCTCACCAGCCAAATTGCAAAACAAAAACTAACTAAGGACAACTTTCTTTCAAAAGAAAGTGACTAACCTAAAACAATACACAAAGACACACTGGAGCACATCTCCTAACAATGAGCAGAACACAGGTTAATAATAATAATAATAATAATAAATGATATGTATATAGCGCCTTTCAAGGGACCCAAGGTCGCTGTACATAGTGGACAAACAAAACAAACAGACAATCAACGGGCAAACCAAAGAAATAACTAAAGGAAGCCGGGGGACCAGAAAAGGGCTAGGGCCCGAAGGCCAGGGTGAACAGGTGTGTTTTTAGTGATGATTTGAAGATGTCCAGGGAGGCAGCATTACGGATCTCGGCAGGAAGTGCATTCCAGAGGGTGGGGGCCGCAACACTGAATGCCCTGTCACCAACAAGTTGAACTAGGCCTCACACAGCGACACTACACTACAGCACGTAACACAGGCTGCACACATGCAGCCAGAGGAGAAGGAGAGACGCCACTGCAGCCTTCCTCAGGTCCTTTATGGAAGCTCTGATTGAGGATTGGGAGCACCTGGGGAGAGGCTGCACCTGGAGACAATCAGGGAGAGAGAGAGAAACACACACACAAGCACCAACTGCGGCACGTAACACTAACTTAGACTGGAGTCTAACATGGTGAGACTAACCAGGTGAGACTAACTTAGACTGGAGTCTAACATGGTGAGACTAACCAGGTGAGATTAACTTAGACTGGAGTCTAACATGGTGAGACTAACCAGGTGAGACTAACTTAGACTGGAGTCTAACATGGTGAGACTAATTTAGACTGGAGTCTAACCAGGTGGGACTAGCTTTAATCTGGAGTCCAACCAGGTGAGACTAACCAGTGAGACTAATTTTAGACTGGAGTCTAACATGGTGAGACTAACCAGGTGAGACTATCTTTAGACTGGAGTCTAACCAGGTGAGACTAGCTTTAATCTGGAGTCTGTTTGTTTGTAGCCTTTATTTAACCAGGTGAAAGCCCCTTGAGATCAAAATATCTCTTTTTCAAGGGTGACCTGCAGAGTCTAACCAGGTGAGACTAGCTTTAATCTGGAGTCTAACCAGGTGAAACCATCTTTAATCTGGAGTCTAACCAGGTGAAACTAGTTTTAGACTGGAGTCTAACAAGATGAAACTAGCTTTAATCTGGAGTCTAACCAGGTGAAACTAGTTTTAGACTGGAGTCTAACCAGGTGAAACTAGCTTTAATCTGGAGTCTAACCAGGTGAGACTAGCTTTAATCTGGAGTCTAACCAGGTGAGACTAGTTTTAATCTGGAGTCCAACCAGGTGAAACCATCTTTAATCTGGAGTCCAACCAGGTAAGACTAGCTTTAGACTGGAGTCTAACCAGGTGAAATTAGCTTTAACCTGGAGTCTAACAAGGTGAGACTAGCTTTAATCTGGAGTCTAACCAGGTGAGACTAGCTTTAATCAGGAGTCTAACCAGGTGAGACTAGCTTTAATCTGGAGTCTAACCAGGTGAGACTAGCTTTTAATCTGGAGTGTAACCAGGTGAGACTAGCTTTAATCTGCAGTCTAACCAGGTGAGATTAGCTTTAACCTGGAGTCTAACCAGGTAAGACTAGCTTTAATCTGCAGTCTAACCAGGTGAGGCTATCTTTAATCTGGAGTCTAACCAGGTGAGACTAGCTTTTAATCTGCAGTGTAACCAGGTGAGATTAGCTTTAACCTGGAGTCTAACCAGGTGAGACTAGCTTTAATCTGCAGTCTAACCAGGTGAGGCTATCTTTAATCTGCAGTCTAACCAGGTGAGACTAGCTTTAATCTGGAGTGTAACCAGGTGAGATTAACCCTCTGACCCCTCCCTCAGCGACCTGATGGGGGCCCTGAGCCTCAAGTTGAACCACACGGAGCAGATCCTGCTTCAGGACTCGGATGCCGAAACTAAACTGGACTCTGTGACGGCAGACGCTCAGAAACTGGAGCGGAACGTTCAGGACCTTCTGGACCAGGTGGAGTTCATCAAGAACTCTGACATCAGAGGTAATAATAATACATTGGATATTTATAGCGCTTTTCCTAATGCTCAAAGACGCTTAAAGTGGTGAGGGGGGCATCAGAGGGGGGGGGGGGGTCGGGGGTGTTGCAATGACGCAGTACTAAGCCGTTATTGGGCGTGGGTCTGATGTTTACTTCCTTTCCGTTGCTAGGGGCGACAGACAGCGTCTCGAAGTACTTCCTGCGGTCACAGGAAGCTGAAGCCCGAGCCAACGCCTCCTCCATCACCGTGGAAACGTCCAGTAAACTACGGCAGCTCACAGAGGACAAACTGAACCAGACCAGAGACGAGTTCCTGAGGAGAAACACTGAGCAGAACCAGAGACTGGACGACCTGGCAGGAGATCTGCACACTCTGGACCAATCAGAGCTCAGCCACAAGGTAACCTGCTGTTTATTATTGACCAATCAGAGCTCAGCCACAAGGTAACCTGCTGTTTATTATGGACCAATCAGAGAACAGAGGGATGTTGTGCAGATGGTTTCCATGTTGTTATTTTTAATTAACCCCCCCTGGTGTTTGCAGGTGTGCGGCAGTCCGTCCTCCTGCTCTCCCATTGGCTGCGGGGCTCTGGGCTGTCTGGACTCTGAGGGGCAGGCTCTCTGTGGAGGAGAGGGGTGTGAAGGTGTCGTGACGATGGCTGACAGCATCTGGAAGAAGACCAGAGACTCTGAGCAGGAAATCATCAGCACCATGGAGGAAGTGGCGAAACTCAACAAGATGGTGAGGCTGGAGGGTTGTGTTTACCTTTACCTGTACCCAACCTGTACCTGTACCCAACCTTTACCTGTACCCAACCTGTACCTGTACCCAACCTTTACCCAACCTTTACCTGTACCCAACCTGTACCCAACCTTTACCCAACCTTTACCTGTACCCAACCTGTACCTGTACCCAACCTTTACCCAACCTTTACCTGTACCCAACCTGTACCCAACCTTTACGCAACCTGTACCCAACCTGTACCTGTACCCAACCTTTACCTTTACCCAATCTTTACCTGTACCTGTACCCAACCTGTACCCAACCTTTACCTTTACCTGTACCCAACCTGTACCTGTACCCAACCTGTACCTGTACCCAACCTTTACCTTTACCTGTACCCAACCTTTACCTGTACCTGTACCCAACCTTTACCTGTACCTGTACCTGTACCTGTACCTAGTGATGGCAGTTTGACACTGAAGCTTCGAACGGAGCTTCAACCCTGGACTTCTTCTATTCCATAGAAGCAGTGCTTCGAAGCTTGCTTCAAATCACGTGACATGTGACGTCCGAAGCAGCAACTGCTTCATTTCCTGAATGAATCACTCACTGGTTCGTGGTCCATTCACGTGATTCAATGCACTGCCTCGTCTCGATTCTGACAGGTGACAGGTTGAAACAGTTTTGAATTTGAGCGCTTCAACACTTTATGACCGCTCTAAACAATGCGCAATGTGTGGGTTGTTGTCGTAGTTTGCGTTGTTGCTGTTGAGTTGTTGTTGGTATTGCATTTGATATCATTATAGAGCAAGCCAGGAAGAAAGATAGGTCGTTCTGGGAAACACTTTGAAATGTGGAGAAGTTGTGAACAAAAAGACAATTATCAGTAATATAAAAACAGTTAAATATTTCAAGCAATAGATAGCCCAGTGGGTAGAGCCGGGGCCCGAATGCGGCGATGTCCTCCGCGCAGCTGGTTCAAAGCCCGGGATGGATGTATTTTAATCATTGCTTTTCAACTTTAATAACTGATAAAAGGCCCTCTCCTCCAAAAAAAATGTCCAGCACTCTCTAGTCTCTTCTCAATAACCCAATACACACAATTATCAATCTTTAATTGTAAATAGAACATGATATTCAGTCTTAGTGTGTGTGTGCATCGAATATTTTTCAAGGCAAAGATACGTTAAACCCACTGCAGCCTTGCACTTCGCCAGGAGAGGTCGCTGTAACTGAAGCTTCGAGAAATGAACCTATTTCCGACACAATTATCCAAGTGGTTCGATGCTTCATTCAAAGCTTCATTTTGCCATCACTACCTGTACCCAACCTTTACCTGTACCCAAACTTTACCTGCACCTGTACCCAACCTGCCGGGCCCAGCCCGAAAAGGCAACGTGGGCAACACCTCCGCTTCTCCGTCCCGCGGCCCACCACCTACGGGAAACAGCGATGGGGTCGGGTGCGCTGCCAGAAGGGTGGCAGTGAAAGCGGAGGGTCTCGACGGACCAGACCCGGGCGACAGAAGCTGGCTTTGGGGACGTGGAACGTCACCTCTCTGGGGGGGAAGGAGCCGGAGCTTGTGCGGGAGGTGGAGCGTTACCAGTTGGATCTGGTTGGGCTCACCTCTACGCACAGCGTCGGCTCTGGAAACTTACTTCTGGATAGGGGTTGGACTCTATTCTTCTCCGGAGTTGCTCAAGGTGTGAGGCGCCGGGCGGGTGTGGGGATACTCACAAGTCCCCGGTTAGGTGCTTCGTTGTTGGAGTTTACCCCAGTGGACGAGAGGGTCGCCTTCCTACGCCTGCGGGTTATGGGGGGGAACACTCTGACTGTTGTGTGTGCTTATGCACCCAACAGCAGTTCAGAGTATACGGCCTTCTTGGAGACCCTGGAAAGAGTCCTGTATGGGGCTCCTGAAGGGGACTCTTTAATCTTGCTGGGAGACTTCAACGCACATGTGGGCAATGATGGAGACACTTGGAGGGGCGTGATTGGGAGGAACGGCCCCCCTGATCTGAACCGGAGTGGTGGTTTGTTACTGGACTTCTGTGCTAGTCATGGATTGGCCATAACAAACACCATGTTCGAACATAAGGATGCTCATAAGTGTACGTGGTACCAGAGCACCCTAGGCAGAAGGTCCATGATCGATTTCGTTATCGTATCATCGGACCTGAGGCCGTATGTTTTGGACACTCGGGTAAAGAGAGGGGCGGAGTTGTCAACTGATCACCATCTGGTGGTGAGTTGGGTCGAGTGGCGGGGGAAGCCTCTGGATAGATCTGGTAAGCCCAAACGTGTAGTTCGGGTGAACTGGGAACGTCTGGAGGGGGCCCAAGTTCAGGAGGCCTTCAACTCACACCTCCGGCGGGCATTCCTGTGGAGGTTGGGGACATTGAACCAGAGTGGTCGGTGTTCAAAGCCTCTATTGCCGAAGCCGCGGCGGGGAGCTGTGGTCTCAAGGTCCTATGTGCCTCAAGGGGCGGTAACCCTCGAACCTCCTGGTGGACACCGGTGGTCAGGGAAGCCGTCCGACTGAAGAAGGAGGCCTTCAGGGATTTGTTATCCCGGGGGACTCCCGAGGCAGTTGCAAGGTACCGACAGGCCCGAAGGGCAGCAGCCTCATCCGTGGCCGAGGCAAAGCAGCGGGTGTGGGAGAAGTTCGGAGAAGACATGGAGAAGGACTTTCGGGCGGCACCAAAGTTGTTCTGGAAAACTGTCCGTCACCTCAGGAGGGGGAAGCAGGGAACCATCCAAGCTGTGTACAGTAAGGATGGGACGTTGTTGACCTCAACTGATGGAGTGTTAGGGTGTTGGAAGGAACACTTTGAGGAACTCCTGAACCCGGCAACTCCGCCTTCTATGTTAGAGGCAGAGCTGGAGTATGACGGGGGATCAACACCAATCTCCCGGGGGGAGGTCACTGAGGTCGTCAAACAACTCCACAGTGGCAAAGCCCCGGGGGTGGATGAGATCCGCCCGGAAATGCTGAAGGCTCTGGGTGTTGAGGGACTGTCATGGTTGACACGTCTCATCAACGTTGCGTGGAAGTCGGAAACAGTACCGAAGGAGTGGCAGACCGGAGTGGTGGTTCCCCTTTTTAAAAAGGGGGATCAGAGGGTTTGTGCCAATTACAGAGGCATCACACTACTCAGCCTCCCCGGGAAAGTTTACTCTAAGGTACTCGAAAGGAGGGTCAGGCCGATTGTCGAACCTGAGATTGAGGAGGAACAATGCGGATTCCGTCCTGGTCGTGGAACGACGGATCAGCTTTTTACTCTCGCAAGGATCCTGGAGGGGGCCTGGGAGTACGCTTATCCGGTCTACATGTGTTTTGTAGACTTGGAGAAGGCGTATGACCGAGTTCCCAGGGAGTTACTGTGGGAGGTGCTGCGGGAGTATGGGGTGAGGGGGTCTCTACTCGGGGCCATCCAATCTCTGTACTCCCAAAGCGAGAGCTGTGTCCGGGTCCTCGGCAGTAAGTCGGACCCATTTCCGGTGAGGGTTGGCCTCCGCCAGGGCTGCGCTTTGTCACCAATCCTGTTTGTAATATACATGGATCGGATTTCGAGGCGTAGTCATGGGGGAGGGGGTCTGCAGTTCGGTGGACTAAGGATTGCACCACTGCTTTTTGCAGATGATGTGGTTCTAATGGCTTCATCGGTCTGCGACCTTCAGCACTCACTGCATCGGTTCGCAACTGAGTGTGAAGCGGCTGGGATGAGGATCAGCACCTCCAAATCTGAGGCCATGGTTCTCAGCAGGAAACCGATGGACTGTCCACTCCAAGTAGGGAATGAGTCCTTACCCCAAGTGAAGGAGTTCAAGTATCTCGGGGTCTTGTTCTCGAGTGAGGAAACAATGGAGCGTGAGATGGGCCGGAGAATCGGAGCAGCGGGAGCGGTACTGCAGTCGCTTTACCGCACCGTTGTGACGAAAAGGGAGCTGAGCCAGAAGGCAAAGCTCTCTGTCTACCGGGCCATTTTCGTTCCTACCCTCACCTATGGCCATGAAGGTGGATACAAGCGGCCGAGATGGGTTTTCTCCGCCGGGTGGCTGGTGTCTCCCTTAGGGATAAGGTGAGAAGTTCGGTCATCAGGGAGGGACTCGGAGTTGAGCCGCTCCTCCTTCGCGTCGAAAGGAGCCAGTTGAGGGGGTTCGGGCACCTAGTTAGGATGCCACCTGGGCGCCTCCCTAGGGAGGTGTTCCAGGCATGTCCAGCTGGGAAGAGACCAAGGGGTAGACCTAGGACCAGGTGGAGGGATTATATCTCTTGGCTGGCCTGGGAGCGCCTTGGGATCCCCCAGTCAGAGCTGGTTGATGTCGCCAGGGAAAAGAAAGTTTGGGGCTCTCTGCTGGAACTGCTACCCCCGTGACCCGACCACGGATAAGCGGGAGAAGATGGATGGATGGATGTACCCAACCTTTACCTGTACCTGTACCCAACCTTTACCTTTACCTGTACCTGTACCCAACCTGTATCTGTACCTGGACCCAACCTGTATCTGTACCTGGACCCAACCTTTACCTGTACCCAACCTGTATCTGTACCTTGACCCAACCTTTACCTGTACCCAACCTTTACCTTTACCCAACCTTTACCTTTATCTTTACCCAACCTGTACCTGTACCTGTACCCAACCTTTACCTGTACCCAACCTTTACCCAACCTGCACCTGTACCCAACCTTTACCTGTACCTGTACCCAACCTTTACCTGTACCCAACCTTCACCTGTACCTGTACCCAACCTTTACCTGTACCCAACCTGTATCTGTACCTGGACCCAACCTTTGATGTCGCCAGGGAAAAGAAAGTTTGGGGCTCTCTGCTGGAACTGCTACCCCCGTGACCCGACCACGGATAAGCGGGAGAAGATGGATGGATGGATGTACCCAACCTTTACCTGTACCTGTACCCAACCTTTACCTTTACCTGTACCTGTACCCAACCTGTATCTGTACCTGGACCCAACCTGTATCTGTACCTGTACCCAACCTTTACCTGTACCCAACCTGTATCTGTGCCTGGACCCAACCTTTACCTGTAACCAACCTTTACCTGTACCCAACCTGTATCTGTACCTGTACCCAACCTTTACCTTTACCTGTACCTCACCCAACCTTGACCCTAACCTAAACTTGACCTGTACCCAACCTTTACCTGTACCCAACCTTTACTTTGACCTGTACCTGTACCCAACCTGTACCTGTACCCAACATGTACCTGTACCCAATCTTCACCTGTACCTGTACCCAACCTTGACCTGTACCCAACCTTTACCTGTACCCAACCTTTACCTGTAACTGTACCCAACCTTGACCTGTACCCAATCTTTACCTGTACCTTTACCTGTACCCAACCTTTACCTGTACCTGTACCAAACAGCAAAACACATGTAGATGACTATAATGGTAATAGGGTTAGCATCAGGTCCCGAGGTTAGCATCATGTTTTCACCTGTTTCTGGTCTACATGAGCATCATGTTCTCACCTGTGTCTGGTCTACAGGAGCATCATGTTCTCACCTGTTTCTGGTCTACAGGAGCATCATGTTCTCATCTGTGTCTGGTCTACAGGAGCATCATGTTCTCACCTGTGTCTGGTCTACAGGAGCATCATGTTCTCACCTGTGTCTGGTCTACAGGTGGCCCATGTTCTCACCTGTGTCTAGTCTACAGGTGAACCATGATGTAGGTTCTCACCTGTGTCTGGTCTACAGGTGGCCCATGTTCTCACCTGTGTCTAGTTTACAGGTGAACCATGATGTATGTTCTCACCTGTGTTTCTGGTCTTCAGGTGTTGGAGGCGAAGGTGAAAGCTGACGAGGCGAAGGTGAGCGCGCAGGACGTTCTGATGAAGACCAACAGAACCAAACAGAAAGTCCAGCAGAGTAACGAGGAGCTGAGAGGACTCATCAGACAGATCAGAGACTTCCTCACACGTACGTCTCACTTCCTGTTCCTCACGACTGAACTTTGGTTCTGTTCGAATTGTCTGTTTATCTCCGGGGTTTGACAGAACATTAGTGAGCAGGAACGTGATGAGACTGTTTGTGGTTCTAGAGGACTCAGCAGACCTGCAGAGCATCGAGCTGGTGGCCAACGAGGTTCTGGCGATGCAGATGCCCACAACGCCGGCTCAGCTGCAGAACCTGACCGAGGAGATCCGTCAGAAGGTGGGAGAACTGGGAACCGTGGAGAACATCCTGGAGCAGAGCACCGCCGACATCCAGAGAGCCGAGGACCTGCTGGAGAGGGCCCGCACCGCCAGGTGGGACTACTGTTATTATTATTATTGTTGTTATTATTATTACATTACATTTAGCTGACGCTTTTATCCAAAGCGACTTACAATAAGTGCGTTCGACCAACAAAATACAACCTTGAAGAAAACAGAATCATAAAGTACATCAGGCTTCATAGAGCAAAAACATTTCAAGTGCTACTCAACTGGCTTTAGATAAGCCAGTCCTTTATTAGTATATAAGTGCTTTGTTAGTAATTCTATCGCTCTAAGTGGAGTCGAAAGAAATGAGTTTTCAGTCTGGAAGGTGTGTAAGCTATCTGCTTTCCTGATGTCAATGGGGAGCTCATTCCACCATTTTGGAGCCAGAATAGCAAACCCACGTGTTTCTGCTGATGGGAACTTGGGTCCCCCTCGCAGCGAGGGTGCAGCGAGCTGTTTGGCTGATGCAGAGCGGAGTGCACGTGCTGGGGTGTACGGTTTAACCATGTCCTGGATGTAGGAAGGGCCAGATCCATTCACAGCATGGTACGCAAGTACCAGTGTCTTGAAGTGGATTCTAGCAGTTGCCGGAAGCCAGTGGAGGGAGTGGAGGAGCGGCGTGGTGTGGGAACATTTAGGAAGGTTGAAGACCAGACGAGCCGCTGCATTCTGGATGAGCTGCAGAGGTCGGATGGCACATACAGGTAGACCAGCCAGGAGGGAGTCGCAGTAGTCTAGGCGTGAGATGACGAGAGCCTGGACCAGCACCTGTGTGGCTTTCTGGGTCAGCTGGGGACGTATCCTCCTGATGTTGTAAAGCGTGTATCTGTAGCAGCGGGTTGTAGCAGCGATGTTTGCAGTGAAGGACAGGTTGTTATAGGATCACACCCAGATTCCTTGCAGTCTGAGTCGGGGAAACAACAGAGGTGCCAATGTTGATTGTTAGGTCAAGAGTGGGACAATCTTTTCCCGGGAGGAAGAGCAGCTCAGTCTTGTCAAGGTTGAGCTTGAGGTGATGAGCAGACATCCACTGAGAGATGTCAGCTAGACAAGCAGAGATGCGTGCGACGACCTGGGTCTCTGAGCGGGGAAAGGACAGAATTAATTGGGTGTCGTCAGCGTAGCAGTGGTATGAAAAACCATGCGGGCTAATGACTGATCCGAGCGAGTTTGTGTACAAGGAGAAGAAGAGGGGACCAAGAACAGAGCCCTGAGGGACCCCTGCAGTTAATTGACAAGGGTCGGACTCGGACCCTCTCCAAGTAACCCTATAGGTGCGGTCTTTGAGGTATGAGGTGAGGAGGGAAAGTGCAGAGCCTGAAACTCCAAGTTCTTGGAGAGTGCGAAGGAGGATCTGATGATTCACCGTGTCGAATGCAGCAGACAGGTCCAACAGGATGATGACAGAGGAGAGGGAGGCTGCTTTAGCAGTGTGCAGTTCCTCAGTGACAGCAAGGAGAGCAGTTTCTGTGGAGTGACCTGCCTTGAAACCAGACTGGTGCGGATCCAGAAGGTTGTTCTGATTGAGATAACAGGAGGGTTGTTTAAAGACAGCGCGTTCAAGTGATTTAGACAGGAACGGGAGGAGAGAGACAGGCCTGTAGTTTATAACATCAGACGGGTTGAGAGTGGGTTTCTTTAGGAGAGGGTTTACTCTTGCCTCCTTGAGACTGTTTGGAAAGTGACCAGAAGTTAGAGAAGTGTTGATGAAATGGGTGAGAAACGGTAGAATATCAGGAGCGATAGTCTGAAGGAGGTTTGAAGGGATGGGGTCCAGAGGACAGGTGGTAGGGCGGGCAGAGGTAATGAGGGTAAGAACCTCACTTGGAGAGAGAGGGGAAAAGGAGGTTAGTGTGTTGGTGGAAGGAGGGTCTGGTGACCCAGCGGTGAGTAGAGGTGAGTCAGAAAAAGAAGAGCGAATATCATCAACCATTTTTTAAAAGTGGTTAACAAAGTCGCTTGACAGAAGTGAGGAGGGGGAAGGGGCTTTGGGGGGGTCCAGAAGGGGGAAGGGGCTTTGGGGGGGTCCAAGAGGGAGGAGGGGGAAGGGGCTTTGGGGGGGGTCCAAGAGGGAGGAGGGGGAAGGGGCTTTGGGGGGTCCAAGAGGGTGGAGGGTGAAGGGGCTTTGGGGGGGTCCAAGAGGGTGGAGGGTGAAGGGGCTTTGGGGGGGTCCAAGAGGGTGGAGGGGGAAGGGGCTTTGGGGGGCTCCAGAAGGGAGGAGGGGGAAGGGCTTTGGGGGGGTCCAAGAGGGTGGAGGGGGAATGGGCTTTGGGGGGCTCCAGAAGGGAGGAGAGGGAAGGGGCTTTGGGGGGGTCCAAGAGGGAGGAGGGGGAAGGGGCTTTGGGGGGCTCCAGAACGGAGGAGGGGGAAGGGGCTTTGGGGGGCTCCAAGAGGGAGGAGGGGGAAGGGGCTTTGGGGGGCTCCAGAAGGGAGGAAGGGGAAGGGGCTTTGGGGGGGGTCCAAGAGGGTGGAGAAGATGGAAAATAGTTTTTTGGGATTGGAATAGGAAGATTGGATCTTATCTTGAAAGAAAGTGCTTTTTGCCTGAGAGATGGAAGCAGAGAAAGAGGAGAGGAGAGCCTGATAAGTTAGGAGGTCGTCATGGTGTTTGGATTTCCACCGTTTCCGCTCTGCTGCCCTAAGGACGGTTCTATTAGTACTTAGTGCGTCATTTAGCCAGGGAGCAGGAGGGGACTGACGAGCCTGCCGAGATGTGAGAGGACAGAGAGAGTCTAGAGAGGATGAGAGAGTAGAGAGGAGAGTTTCTGCAGCAGAGTTTGGAGGTAGTAGTTGGAACGAGTCCGAGGAAGGGAGGGCTGAGAGCACCGATGAGGCAAAGGTAGAGGGGGAGAGGGAACGAAGGTTACGGCGGACAGGTGCAGGATGAGAAGAGATTAGTTTGTTATGTTTGGAAAGGGGTAGAGAGAATGAAATGAAGAAGTGATCGGATGTGTGGAGCGGGTTTACAGAGAGGTTAGAAGTAGTGCAGTTCCTTGAGAATATGAGTTCAAGGACATTGCCAGCTTTATGAGTCGGTGGGGACGGAGACAGTGAGAAAGCAAAGGCGGTTAACAGAGATGTTAGTTCGTCTATCTTCCCCATCTGGAGGTTGAAGTCTCCGAGAAGTACAGCGGGAAGACCAGTTTCAGGGATGTGTGAGAGGAGATGATCTAATTCCTCCAAGAAGTCCCCCAAGGCGCCTGGTGGACGGTAGAGAACAACAATGGTTAATTGTATAGGATGGGTTACTGTGAAGGCATGGAATTCAAAGGTGGAAGGAGTGAAGTTAGTTAGCTTGAAGAGGGAACAGCTCCATTTGGGAGAGAGCAGGAGACCAGTGCCACCTCCTCTGCCAGTGGGTCTGGGTGTATGGGAGAAGGAATATGCTGTGGAGAGAGCTGCTGGGGTGGATGTGTTGGATGGAGTAATCCAGGTCTCAGTGAGAGCAAGGAAATCCAGAGACTGCAGGGAGGCGTAGCCAGAGATGAAGTCAGCCTTAGGAACAGCTGACTGGCAGTTCCACAGGCCACCTGAAACTAGATGTTGGATCTCAGTGGAGCATGTGGGATAGACGAGAGCAGGCCGGTTATAGCGATTAGGAGATACACGGGGCCAGTGATAATTGCGAGAAGACACATGAACAGGAATGGAGAAAATACACATGATTATAGCATGAGGGGCAAAAAAAAAAAAAAAAAACTAAATAAAATAGAACACCAGCGATACTTAGCTCAATCAAAGTAGGATTTGCCTCCTCTTTGCCTCCCTCGTGACTCCCGCAGGACTCTAATGTCTTTGTCAGTCTTTGACTCCCGCAGGACTCTAATGTCTTTGTCAGTCTTTGACTCCAGCAGGACTCTAATGTCTTTGCCAGTCTTAGCCTGTCTGACGCTGAATCTGACGCTCCAGGAAAGTGCTACCTAAAATGGACACCTGATTGCTGAGTTCTCACAGCTGTGGGGCCACGTCCCTTTAATTAGTTAACTCTCTGCAGCTGGTGGCCCTCAAAAGGAAATCTAGACTGGCTCCCTCCTGAGTTGCTATTGTATCTTTTCAGTGGCCCAATGGTTTTAGAATTACATTAAACCCTAAGTTATAAAGTTATGAGTTTAACCCTTAATACAGTTACACCTACTCAATAAAGCTCTTAGTATTCTACAAATGTTTAAATCAAAGTTAATCCTAGCAGTCAGTTAGTTCAGTTTTAAGGTTTCAGTCAAATGACTTGTCCCAAGTTTCTGCCTGACAGATACTGTAGCGGTTTTGAGATTTAAAATCACAATTTCAGAGTACACACACTGAAACAGAGAAGTCTATTATTATTGTTAATATTATTGTTATTACTTCTATTATTATTGTTATTATTATTATTATTATTATTATTATTATTATTGATGATTGGTACTTCCTGTCTGCAGCGAGGAAGCAGCTGATGTTAAAGGTTCTGCAGAGAAGGTTCAGAGAGTTCTGACTGAAGCTCAGCGAGCTCAGAGCGCCGCCAGCAGAGCCATCACACAGGCCGACGCCCACATCAGGAGCACCAATCAGCTGCTGTCCTCCGTACGTACACGCACATCCCATGTGTACTTCACTGACATCACGTTGACATGTGTACTTCACTGACATCACGTTGACATGTGTACTTCACTGACATCATGTTGAAAGGTGAATTTGTTCCAGTGACATTAGTTAAAATGTGTGTGCTGCATTCAGGTGGAGTCGGAGACGGCAGATGCGGAGCTGAAGCTCACTAACGCCACCCAGAGGCTGCAGAGGCTGGAGCAGGATGTGACGTTATTGAAACACACAGCTGTAAATACCACTGCCAAGTCAGAACGGACCAATCAGGATGCAGCGAGCATCAGAAAGATTGCAGAGGGTGTTAAGAAGGTGCGATCACTGTCCTACCGTTAATACAACAACATTTAATATAGTTTATAGCTTCTGCTGAGCTGACACTGTGTGTGTGTGTGTGTCAGGACCTGGACTCGGAGCTGAAGCAGAGGTACGCTACAGTGGAGCAGCTGATTGGTCAGAAAGCAGGGGGCGTGGCTGACGCTAAGAAGAGGGCAGAGTCTCTACAGCAGGAAGCCAAGATGCTGCTGCTGAAGGCCGGAGACAAACTGCAGCTGCTCAAAGGTGACATCATCACTGTGACATCATCACTGTGATGCAATATTTAGATGAAATATAAATATAATAAAATATGTGCAGTATTTGCAAGTTTTGTATGAGAACCGCCTTTCTGACGTAGATCAGGAGCAGTTAGACCCGCCTGTCTGACGTAGATCAGGAGCAGTTAGACTGATTTCTCTACATGTCTCGTCCCCTCAGATCTGGAAAAGTCGTACGAAGACAACCAGCGCTCTCTGGACCTGAAAGCAGAGCAGCTGGTGAAGCTGGAGGCCTCTGTCAGGCAGCTGCTGCAGGACATCAGCCAAAAGACCTCTATATACTCCACCTGCCTGTTCTAGAGACCTCCATCTACTCCACCTGTCTGATCGGGAGACCTCCATCTACTCCACCTGTCTGTTCTGGAGACCTCCATCTACTCCACCTGTTCTAGAGACCTCCATCTACTCCACCTGTTCTAGAGACCTCCGTCTATTCCACCTGTTCTAGTGACCTCCATCTACTCCACCTGTTCTAGAGACCTCCATCTACTCCACCTGTTCTAGTGACCTCCATCTACTCCACCTGTTCTAGAGACCTCTGTCTATTCCACCTGTTCTAGAGACCTCCATCTACTCCACCTGCCTGTTCTAGAGACCTCCATCTACTCCACCTGCCTGTTCTAGAGACCTATATCTACTCCACCTGCCTATTCTAGAGACCTCCATCTACTCCACCTGCCTGTTCTAGAGACCTCCATCTACTCCACCTGTCTGTTCTAGAGACCTCCATCCACTCCACCTGCCTGTTCTAGAGACCTATATCTACTCCACCTGCCTATTCTAGAGACCTCCATCTACTCCACCTGCCTGTTCTAGAGACCTATATCTACTCCACCTGCCTATTCTAGAGACCTCCATCTACTCCACCTGCCTGTTCTAGAGACCTCCATCTACTCCACCTGTCTGTTCTAGATACCTCCATATACTCCACCTGTCTGTTCTAGAGACCTCCATCTACTCCACCTGTCTGTTCAAGAGACCTCCATCTACTCCACCTGCCTGTTCTAGAGACCTCCATCTACTCCACCTGCCTGTTCTAGAGACCTCCATCTACTCCACCTGTCTGTTCTAGATACCTCCATATACTCCACCTGTCTGTTCTAGAGACCTCCATCTACTCCACCTGTCTGTTATAGAGACCTCCATCTACATCACCTGCCTGTTCTAGAGACCTCCATCTACTCCACCTGCCTGTTCTAGAGACCTCCATCTACTCCACCTGTCTGTTCTAGAGACCTCCATCTACTCCACCTGTCTGTTCTAGAGACCTCCATCTACTCCACCTGCCTGTTCTAGAGACCTCCATCTACTCCACCTGTCTGTTCTAGAGACCTCCATCTACTCCACCTGTCTGTTCTAGAGACCTCCATCTACTCCACCTGTCATTAGGTCATTAAAGGACACATATTTTGATTTTGCACCGTTGCATTGTGGGTGTTTACAATGACGGACCAGGAGGACAGATCTGCATCTCTAGTTTTCAGACTCAATATAGTCCAGTTGTATTCTTCTTTTTATATTCCCTGTTTTCCCATTTCTATGAAACCAAAACTTTGAACCAAATGAATTTTAATAAAGTTTTCAGTAAAATCACATGCGTCTTCTTTAAAAGGTACCTATAGGTTCTAGTTCCTCTGCTCATATTAGTTCTATAGGTTCTAGTTCCTCTGCTCATATTAGTTCTATAGGTTCTAGTTCCTCTGCTCATATTAGTTCTATAGGTTCTAGTTCCTCTGCTCATATTAGTTCTTTAGGTTCTTGTTCCTCTGCTCATATTAGTTCTTTAGGTTCTTGTTCCTCTGCTCATATTAGTTATTTAGGTTCTAGTTCCTCTGCTCATATTAGTTATTTAGGTTCTAGTTCCTCTGCTCATATTAGTTCTTTAGGTTCTAGTTCCTCTGCTCATATTAGTTCTTTAGGTTCTAGTTCCTCTGCTCATATTAGTTCTATAGGTTCTAATATAGGTTCTAGTGTATTGTTTACATGTAGGGAATGGAACCTGCTAATATACACTGAACAAAAATATAAACGCAACACTTTTGTTTTTGCTCCCATTTTTCATGAGATGAACTCAAAGATCTAAAACATTTTCTATATACACAAAATAACCATTTCTCTCAAATATTGTTCACAAATCTGAAAAAGTCTGTGATAGTGAGCACTTCTCCTTTGCCGAGATAATCCATCCCACCTCACAGGTGTGGCATATCAAGATGCTGATTAGACAGCATGATTATTGCACAGGTGTGCCTTAGGCTGGCCACAATAAAAGGCCACTCTGAAACGTGCAGTTTTGCTTTATTGGGGGGGTCTGGGGGGGTCCGAAAACCAGGCAGTATCTGGTGTGAGGGGTAGGGTTAGGGTAATGTTGTGAATCGAGTGGCCTGTATTCGTCGTCCATAACATACGCCTGCCCATATCATTTCATTTCAAACCTTTATTTATACAGATAAATCCCATTGAGATCATTGATCTCTTTTTCAAGGGAGACCTGCTCAAGTAGTTCCACATGAAACATAAAAACATAAATAGAACAACAAAAGGACATCATACAGCATCATTTACATAATGATCCACATAAACAGGTACCTATAGCTTCCGATTGAGTCGCATCCAACCGAGCTTTAAAAACATTTAGTGGCACCAGATTGCTCAGTTTCCATTTAATTTGCAGACTGTTCCAAGACAGAGGAGCTGCGCATCTAAAAGCTGTCTTCCCTAAGACAGTCCTAGCAGTTGGCACATTTAATAAAACCACAGCATGCGATCTCAGGCAGTAGCCACTTATAATTCTCCGTGAGATCAGGGAGCAGATATAAGATGGAAGTTTCCCTAACATGGCTTTGTAAATGAAAATGTACCAGTGACTAAGCCTCCGTACAGTTAGTGAAAGCAAACCAGCCCTTGCATACAGGGTACAGTGATGGGTTAATGCTTTACAGTTTGTCACACATCTCAGTGCGCTGTGATACGCAGCATCTAACTTGACCAGGCAATTGGCAGCAGGTGCATTCATATACATCAGATCACCAGAGTCCAGCACAGGTCAAAAGGTCACAGAGCCTTTTCCTGGCTTCAAGCGAGAAACAGGACTTGTTCCTGTAGAAGAAACCTAGCCTAACCCTCAGCTTTTTAAGCAGGTTATTGACATGAAGTTTAAAAGTGAGACAATCATCAAGCCAGATACCTAGGTATTTGTAACTGGTAACCACTTCAAGTTTTATTCCTTGCGTAGTTACAATATCTAAAACATGCTCTGGTGTCTTTTTAGCTTTAGAAAAGAGCATTACTTTGGTTTTATCAACATTTAAAAGAAGCTTTAGTTCAGAGAGCTGAGCCTGAATAATGTTAAAAACAGCCTGTAATTTAACACCAGCCTCCTTAATGGAGGGACCTGCACAGTACATCACGGTATCATCCGCATACAAATGTAAAGTAGCTTCATTTACAATTTCACCTAAACTGTTGATGTAGATGGAGAATAAAAGTGGACCTAAAACAGAGCCTTGAGGAACACCATTAGCAATGTTCAACCACTCAGAAGACAGCCCATCAAAGTGAACACATTGGGACCTTTCAGAGAGGTAGTTCACAAACCACCCACTGCATGGCTGGACATACCTATACTGAGTAGCCTCTGCTTTAAAATGTGATGATCGACGGTGTCAAACGCTTTGGACAGGTCAATAAATAGAGCTGCACAACTCTGCTTATTATCTAAAATACTCGCCACATCATTCACCACTTTCATTGTGGCAGTGATGGTGCTGTGTTGCTTTCTGAAGCCTGACTGATGTTTAGACAGGATATCATTTATACATAAAAACTCCTTTACCTGTTCACTCACTAGGCGTTCATGAACCTTAGCCAGAACTGACAACTTAGAGATTGGATTATAGTTGTTTAATAAGGTGGCCTCCCCTCCTTTTAGCAAAGGCAGGACATACGCTGACTTCCATACTGTTGGGATTGTGTTTGAGCTGAGGGAGAGGTTAAAAAGAGTAGTGAGAGGTGGAGCAATACAATCTGCAGCTATCTTTAAAAAGAAAGGTTCTACGTTGTCCGGACCGACCGGTTCCTTAGGATCTAACTTGGTTAAAGCTTCACGAACAACATCAACAGTAAAAGGGTTAAAACTAAAAGGGTTTTCCAACACACGTTTTTCAGAGTCACATACTGTAGTGTTCACAGAAGCAGAGTTAGTGACAGAATCAAATAGAGAACCACAGGACACAACATGCTCATTAAAGCAATTTAGCATAGTAGCCCTGTCCGATATAGAGCCAGATGCTGTGGTAATGCACGGAGGTAGCTCATTACGGATATCGCCGGTGGATAACAATTTAATGGCTTTCCAACATTTTCCAGGATTATTCAGATTCTTTGTGGTTACTGACAGATAATACTTAGATTTAGCACTTTTGATATGTGAAGTGAAGCTATTCCTTAGCTGCCTAAAACGCAGCCATTCTACCTACCTCTGAGCCTGATGTCCTAGCCTTTGCCCAGGCCTTGTTTCTCTCATGAAGGAGACTGGACAGGTTAGCAGAGAACCAAGGATTGTCTCGTCCCTTTACTCTAAATGTACGCAGGGGTGCATGTCTATCAATGATCTCCATACAACCAAGATAAAAATAAGACCATGCGGTTTCTACATCAGCACACAGATCGATTTTACCCCAATCAAAATCAAACAGATCATGAACAAAACCCTGCTCCACAAAATGTTTTATGTCTCTCTTGATGATAATGCGAGGTTTAACCTTTTGGACCTTAGTGTCCCTAATTGTGGCTACAACACAGTGATCACTCAGATCATTCGCAAATACTCCCACAGATGAGTATTTATGGGGAACATTAGTTAGAATGAGATCAATTAGGGAGGATTTATTTGGGGACTTAATGTTAGGGCGAGTAGGACTGTCAACAATCTGAGTAACATTCAAAGAGATACAAAGGTTTTTAAAATCCTCTGACACTGCAGTTAACCAGTCCCAGTTAAAATCTCCAAGTAGCACTATTTCCTTGTAGTCTAGTTGTGATAAAAGATTTGCTAGTGAAGACAAGGAGTCTTTGACAGCTGAGGGGGGTCTGTAACAGCCCACCACCATGACCTGTTGACCCTTTGCCACTTCTATATTTAAGGCTAAACATTCAAATTGCTTACTGATAGATTTGGAAACTAATGTGGATACACTGAACTTATTCTTAACATAAATGGCAACGCCACCACCTTTATTAGGCCGGTCGGTACGATACACATTATAACCATTTAAGGCAATGTCAGAGGCCAAAATAGATTTGTTTAGCCATGTTTCTGATAAAACAATGACGTCAGCGTCAGTCGAGCCCAGATACGGACACAATCTAGTTTACCTAACAGACTGCGCACATTCAAGTGGATGAAACCCAACCCAGACCTAGCTTTAAAATCAGCAGGAGTAGCGATCTGACTACTACTACTGGGCGGACCAGGGTTAGGTTGTACATTTCCTGACAGTAATAACAACAACAAAACCAGGCATCTTTTCCTCTTAAGCGACACACATACATTGTCATCTACTTTAGAAACACCGGAAAAGTCTGTGAGAGTGTGATTAGAGCTTAAGACATACCATAACCCCACCACCACCATGGGCCACTCGATTCCATTCAATTCAAAGGGGCTTTATTGGAATGAAAGTAAAATTAAACAATGTTGCCAAAGCATCACAATACAAAATATATACAAGATATGCCACACCTGTGAGGTGGGATGGATTATCTCGGCAAAGGAGAAGTGCTCACTATCACAGATTTGTTCAGATTTGTGAACAATATTTGAGAGAAATGGTTATTTTGTGTATATAGAATTTTTTTTTAGATCTTTGAGTTCATCTCATGAGAAATGGGAGCAAAAACAAAAGTGTTGCGTGGTATATCATCAATAATATGTAAACATTTGAAAATGTATGTTAATGGTGTTAATTATTTTGTATTGTGATGCTTTGGCAACATTGTTTAATTTAACTTTCATGCCAATAAAGCCCCTTTGAATTGAATGGAATTGAACAGAGTTATTGCAGTGAATGTTTTCCTGTAACTGTATAATGATATAATGATGCTAATGATGCTAATGATGCTAAAGAGGATTATGGCCCTGTTCCAATCCGCCTCCTCTATCTGCACACCTCGCCTGTTCCAGGAACTCCGGTTCTTAGAACTGTCTCTTTGGGGGGGGGGGGGTGTAATCCTGAGAGGGTTTCACAATGCAATTATGCTCTGTGTGTGTGTGTGTGTGTGTGTGTGTGTGTGTGTGTGTGTGTGTGTGTGTGTGTGTGTGTGTGTGTGTGTGTTTCAGTGGAAGAGGTTGAAGCTCCAACAAGTTCTGATAAATGTTTGGACAAACAGGAAATCTGTTCATGTGAGACAAAGCAGCTGTGTGTGTGTCTGTGTGTGTGTGTGTGTGTGTGTGTGTGTGTGTGTGTGTGTGTATCTGTGTGTATGTGTGTGTGTGTGTGTGTGTGTGTGTGTGTGTGTGTGTGTGTCTGTGTGTCTGTGTGTCTGTGTGTGGTACAGTGTGTAGGTGTGTGTGTATGGTACAGTGTGTAGGTGTGTGTGTGTGTGTGTGTGTGGTGTGTGTGTGTGTGTGTGTGTGTGTGTGTGGTTCAGTGTGTGTGTGTGTGTGTATGTGTGTGTGTGTATCTGTGTGTATGTGGCTGTGTGTCTGTGTGTGGTACAGTGTGTAGGTGTGTGTGTGTGTGTGTAGGTGTGTGTGTGTGTGTGTGTGTGTGTGTGTGTGTGTGTGTGTGTGTGTGTGTGTGTGTGTGTTGTGCGTGTGTGTGTGTGTTGTGTGAGTGTGGTACAGTGTGTGCGTAGATGCAGCGGACAGACAGGTCTCAGTTGGTTTGGTGTCCTCTGCTTACTTTTAATACTTGTAAATAAAACTTTTGGCCCGTAATCTATTTTCCTCATTGTAGCGACCAGAGAGAGGGGGGGGGGGGGGGGTATATCCAGTCTCTGATAGTGTTACGTTATTATGAGAGTGCTCTGTTTGATTCTGAAATTGTATATATACACTGAACAAAAATATAAATGCAACACTTTTGTTTTTGCTCCCATTCTTCATGAGATGAACTCAAAGATCTAAAACATTTTCTATAAACACAAAATAACCATTTCTCTCAAATATTGTTCACAAATCTGAAAGAATCTGTGATAGTGAGCACTTCTCCTTTGCCGAGATAATCCACCCCACATCACAGGTGTGGCATATCAAGATGCTGATTAGACAGCATGATTATTGCACAGGTGTGCCTTAGGCTGGCCACAATAAAAGGCCACTCTGAAACGTGCATTTTTGCTTTATTGGGGGGGTCTGGGGGGGTCCGAAAACCAGGCAGTATCTGGTGTGAGGGTTAGGGGTAGGGTTAGGTTGGGGAAGAGCGCAGGGCTCTCGGTAGATAGGTGTTTAAAAAAACATTAAAAACCTCCATAAACATAAACCTTATAAAAACCATTTTAAAAGCATCATAAAAGCTCAGTGAGGACAAGACCGTTTCAAAAGAATGGTTAAAAAGTGCAGAGCGGAGCCGGACCACGGAACGGCGGCAGAGTATGTTAAAAAGCAGATCTCCCCGTCCAAGGATCTGGAGGGTGGTGTGTGTGTGTGTGTGTGTGTGTGTGTGTGTGTGTGTGTGTGTGTGTGTGTGTGTGTGTGTGTGTGTGTGTGTGTGTGTGTGTGTGTGTGTGTGTGTGTATGTGTGTGTATGTGTGTGTGTGTGTGCCAATATATTTACGTGTGTGTGTGCGTGTGCAGAGCTTGTCCCAATGGAATCTATAAAATACCCTAAATGATAGGGGGATCTAAAATGGTCAATTTAAAAGTGATTCCAGTTCTATTAGTAAGCCATGCATAGAAGTATAAGTGAAGTTAAAACACAAGTGCAATGATAAAAATACAAATAATTAAAACAATCTCCCCAGTAATATTCATTTAAAAAGTAAAGTAATGTTGTGAATCGAGTGGCCTGTGTTCGTCGTCCATAACATACGCCTGCCCATACCATAACCCCACCACCTCCATGGGCCACTCAATTCACAACATTACCCTAACCCTAACCCTACCCCTCACACCAGATACTGCCTGGTTTTCGGACCCCCCCCAGACCCCCCCAATAAAGCAAAAATGCACGTTTCAGAGTGGCCTTTTATTGTGGCCAGCCTAAGGCACACCTGTGCAATAATCATGCTGTCTAATCAGCATCTTGATATGCCACACCTGTGAGGTGGGATGGATTATCTCGGCAAAGGAGAAGTGCTCACTATCACACATTCTTTCAGATTTGTGAACAATATTTGAGAGAAATGGTTATTTTGTGTTTATAGAAAATGTTTTAGATCTTTGAGTTCATCCCATGAAAAATGGGAGCAAAAACAAAAGTGTTGCATTTATATTTTTGTTCAGTGTATGTATATATACATATATATATATATATATATGTGTGTGTGTGTCTGTGTGTGTGTGTGTGTCCTCATCTGCAGCCTGTTCTTGTCTCATTACACCGCACTGTGAATGAATCAAAGTAAATATAGAAGTGGTCATGAACACATCTGTCCGTCAGACAGAGGGCTGCTGTGCCTCCTGTCATCATTAATGGCCGTCTCTTTAAAGTGACCGCTCAGAGGAGAGGAGTTCTCATTCCTCTAACCGCCTGCTGCTTCCCCTCCTCTCTCCTCGGCTCCCCTCCTCTCTCCTCGGCTCCCCTCCTCTCTCCTCGGCACCCCTCCTCTCTCCTCGGCTCCCCTCCTTGACTCCTCTGTTCGCATCTCCTGTGGGCGGGACTAAGTCTCGAGGATAGGAGTCGAGGAGGGGAGTTAGAGAAATGAGAAAAGGCCACAGAGACAGATTTGGGATGAACTCCCCTCTCTCCGGCAGAAACAGGAAATGCTGTTTCTTTTCATAGCAGCGGTTTCAAATCAGCATCTCTTGGAAAGAAATACATAACTCAAATAAAAATCCCCAGATCTTTAATGGTGTCTTATTTTAGTGAACCTCTTTTTGTTCTAAATGGGACGTTTATGATCTGCTTTGATTTGCAACCGTCTGTAAATGTACACAACTTTATAATAAAATGCACACATTTACCGTTTAGACTAAACACAGGTACCAGAACCCGAAGTTAAAACATGTGTGAAATGAAGTTGGGAACTTTATCAGTAAATGTTTGCAGGAACTTTTTGTAAACAGTGTGTTTAGTTGTTCTTGCTCGGAGCTATACCTACAGACACTTAGGATTCAGACCAGAGGTACAAATTACGGATACTGTTGTTAATTGCCAAAAAGATTATAACTGTGAACTGGAAAAATGCAAAAGCTCCGACAATCATTCAGTGGAAGCACAGACACAAGTCTACACGATGGAAAGAATGAGGGCGAGCCTGCAGATACAAATGGACTCTTTTAAAGTTATCTGGATGTGTCGCTGGGAGAAGAGGGTTGTTGAAACTGAACCGAACGTTAGATGAATACTATGGAACAAGTCCCCCGTGTAAAATGCTTTCATTAATGCTTACCACTGCTACGCTGACGACACCCAATTAATTATGTCCTTCCCCCGCTCAGAGACCCAGGTCGTCGCACGCATCACTGCTTGTCTAGCTGACATCTCTCAGTGGATGTCTGCTTATCACCTCAAGCTCAACCTTGACAAGACTGAGCTGCTTTTCCTTCCGGGAAAAGATTGTCCCACTCTTGACCTAACAATCAACATCGGCACCTCAGTTGTTTCCCCGACTCAGACTGCAAGGAATCTGGGTGTGACCCTAGATAACAACCTGTCCTTCACTGCAAACATCGCTGCTACAACCCGTTGCTGCAGATACACGCTTTACAACATCAGGAGGATACGTCCCCAGCTGACCCAGAAAGCCACACAGGTTCTGGTCCAGGCTCTCGTCATCTCACGCCTAGACTACTGCAACTCCCTCCTGGCTGGTCTACCTGCATGTGCCATCCGACCTCTACAGCTCATCCAGAATGCAGCGGCTCGTCTGGTCTTCAACCTTCCTAAATGTTCCCACACCACTCCGCTCCTCCGCTGCCTTCACTGGCTTCCAGTAACTGCTAGAATCCACTTCAAGACACTGGTACTTGCTTACCGTGCTGCGAATGGATCTGGCCCTTCCTACATCCAGGACATGGTTAAACCGTACACCCCAGCGCGTGCACTACGCTCTGCATCAGCCAAACGACTCGCTGCGCCCTCGCTGCGAGGGGGACCCAAGTTCCCATCGGCGAAAACACGTGGGTTTACTGTCCTGGCTCCAGGATGGTGGAATGAGCTCCCCATTGACATCAGGACAGCAGAAAGCTTACACACCTTCCAGACTGAAAACTCATCTCTTTTGACTCCACTTCCAGCGATAGAACTATTAACAAAGCACTTATATACTAATAAAGGACTGGCTTACCTAAAGCCAGTTGAGTAGCACTTGAAATGTTTGGCTCTATGAAACCTGATGTACTTTATGATTCTGTTTTCTTCAAGTTGTATTTTGTTGGTCGAACGCACTTATTGTAAGTCGCTTTGGATAAAAGCGTCAGCTAAATGCAATGTAATGTAATGTAATGTAATGTAATGTAATGTAATTAGTATTTATATGATTTGACTTTATTCATTTATTTTTATTTCCCAATTTGTATTTATTTATATTATTTAATTAATTATGTTAGGATCTGTCTGTGTTGTAGTTTTTTGGGTGTCTGGTTATGGGTATTTTCATCCTTGTATATTGTCTGGTCCTTCTTCCTGTGTTTTTCCTCCCGTCGTTAGAGTCCCTGGTGTGTCTAGTTGTCTGATTGTGTTCACCTGTGGCCCTTGTGTTTCTCCTCCCCTGCCCGGCTCTGTCTCGTCTTGTGATTACCCCTTCCTGTATTTAGTCTTGTCTCTTCCTGTGTTCAGTGTCGGTTCGTCTTGTGTTGTGAGTAAACTGCGGTGAGTGTTCTGTTCTGTCTCTGAATATTGTAGCCTTGAAATAAAGGAATTATTTTGTCATTTAAATCTGCATTTGGGTCCTGCTTCCTGCACACCGTAACATTACGAACCGACCAACAATGGACCCAGCGGATTTTAATTTTGATTTGGACTTGTTATCCCTAGAGTACACTCTTCAGTGTCATTATGCTGTATGGAGTAGAACCTTGGCTAAAAGGGACAAAGAGGCTGTCCTCAAAAAGGCACAAATGGAGGTGGACAACATGCCATGGTTGAGAGGCTCATTGCCTGAGTTTCTCAGAGTTTTCTCACGCAGCCCTGAGTGCCAGTCTCCATTCTCTGACCCTTTCTTGGGATCCCGCCTGGCGTTTGGAGGTCCACGGAGCCTCCAAAAGACTTCTAAAAGACGCAAGGTCAGGAAGCCAGCTCGTACTCAGGTACCGGTCCTAGCAGCCATGGTTCCGGCTCCAGAGCCGGCCCATACAGCCATGTTTCCGGCTTCAGAACCGGACCTTACAGCCATGTTTCCGGCTTCAGAACCGGACCTTACAGCCATGTTTCCGGCTTCAGAACCGGACCTTACAGCCATGTTTCCGGCTTCAGAACCGGACCTTACAGCCATGTTTCCGGCTTCAGAACCGGACCTTACAGCCATGATTCTGGCTTCAATTCCGGCTCCAGAGCCGGACCTTACAGCAATGTTTCCGGCTTCAGAACCGGACCTTACAGCCATGTTTCCGGCTTCAGAACTGGACCTTACAGCCATGTTTCCGGCTTCAGAACTGGATCATACAGCCATATTTCCAGCCATGGTTCCAGACCTAGTACAGTCCCCAGCAGCCATGGTTTCAGCCCCAGTTCTGGCCCGAGCAGCCATGGTCCCGGCCCCAGTCCCGGCCCCATATGCCACAGTCCCCTCTCCAGTTCCCTCTCCAGTTCCCTCCTCTAGTCCCTCCTTTAGTCCCTCCTCGAGTCCCCTCTCGAGTTCCCTTCTCTAGTTCCTCCTCTAGTCCCTCCTCTAGTCTCTCCTCTAGTCCCCTCTCGAGTTCCCTCCTCTAGTCCCTCCTCGAGTCCCCTCTCTAGTTCCCCTCTCAAGTCCCCTCTCGAGTTCCCTCCTCTAGTTCCTCCTCTAGTCCCTCCTCTAGTCCCTCCTCTAGTCTCTCCTCTAGTTCCCCTCTGGAGTCCCCTCTCTAGTTCCCCTCTCGAGTCTCCTCTCGAGTCCCCTCTCGAGTTCCCCCTTGGTTCCCCTCTCGAGTTCCCCCTTGGTTGCCCTCTCGAGTCTCCTCTCGAGTCCCTACTTGAGTCACGTCTCAAGTCCCTACCCAATGTCCTGGTCCGTTGGAGGTTCCGCTGGGGGTCCTGCCAACTCCATGTCTGTCTCGTTGGAGGTCCCGCCGTCTACTCTCCTGCCGGGGGTCCTGCCAATCCCATGTCCTGTCCCGTTGGGGGTCCCGCCGTCTACTCTCCTGCCGGGGGTCCTGCCAATCCCATGTCCTATGCTGATGGAGGTTCCGCTGGGGGTCCTTCCGGCTCCATGTCCAGTCCCGTTGGAGGTCCCGCGAACTACTCTCCTGCCGGGGGTCCTGCCAGCCCTGTGTGCTGTCCCGTTGGGGGTCCCGCCGACTGCCCTTCTGCTGGGGGTCCTGTCCTGTTGGAGGTCCTGCGAGCTTCTCTCCTGCCGGGGGTCCTGCCAACCCTGTGTACTGTCCCGTTGGGGGTCCCGCCGTCTGCCCTTCTGCCGGGGGTCCTGTCAACCCTGTGTCCTGTCCTGTTGGAGGTTCCGCCGACTGCTCTCCTGCCGGGGGTCCTGCCAATCCTGTGTCCTGTCCCGTTGGGGGTCCCGCCGACTGCCCTCCTGGCGGGGGTCCTGCCAACTCCTGGTCCTCTTCCGTGGGGGATCCTGCCGAGGCCTGTCTCACCAGCGCCGGTTCCTGTCCGGCCGACACCGGGTTCTGCCCGGCCTCCTGAGAGCCGCGGTCTTCGCCCTCGAGCCCGGCCCCCTGAGAGCCGCGGTCTTTGCCCTTGAGCCCGGCCCCCTGAGAGCCGCGGTCTTCTCCCTCGAGCCCTGCCCCCTGAGTGCCGCGTTCCTCGCCCTCGGGCCCGGCCCCCTGACTCTTCCTGCCACTGCCTTCGCCCCTCCATAACCCCCTTTTCAAGCTCTGCCTTGCCCCTGGGCTGTCAGCCCAAGCCCGTCCTCCAGACCCCCTCCACCCACCCTGTTGGCCCTAGTTTTGTGTCCCTCCTCCGGTCCCCCTCCACCCACCCTGGTGGCCTAGTGATACGTCCCTCCTCCGGACCCCCTCCACCCACCCTGCTTGTGGTTTTGGACTTTTTGTGGTTTTGTTTTGGGACGTCTGGGATCCGTCCCTTGAGGGGGGGGTACTGTTAGGATCTGTCTGTGTTGTAGTTTTGTATGTCTGGTTATGGGTATTTGCATCCTTGTATATTGTCTGGTCCTTCTTCCTGTGTTTTTCCTCCCGTCGTTAGTTTACCTGGTGTGTCTAGTTGTCTGATTGTTTTCACCTGTGGCCCTTGTGTTTCTCCTCCCCTGCCCGGCTGTGTCTCGTCTTGTGATTACCCCTTCCTGTATTTAGTCTTGTCTCTTCCTGTGTTCAGTGTCGGTTCGTCTTGTGTTGTGAGTAAACTGCGGTGAGTGTTCTGTTCTGTCTCTGAATATTGTAGCCTTGAAATAAAGGAATTATTTTGTCATTTAAATCTGCATTTGGGTCCTGCTTCCTGCACACCGTAACAAATTATTTCAATTCGTACTGGATTTACTTTATTTCATTCTTTGCTATACTTTGCGTTGTCATGTGACCATCTGTCATTTGAATGAAAACAGCGTGTTTGATGACAGACACAAACAGCTGGGTTGGTCACGTGACTTCCTGTTGGCAGATTAGGAACCCAGTCCACACGTTTTGGTACATCATTCTAGATTGTCACTTTAAATAATATACTGCTATTTATTTGTATTATTAATAACGTGTGCATAATTGTTTGTTTCTTTAAGATGCAAATCTATTCTCTTCCCTCTATCTGCACCTCGCCTGATTCAGGAACTCCGGTTCTGAGAACTGTCTCGGGGGGGGGGGCGGTCCTGAGAGGGTTTCACAATACAATTATGCTCTGTGTGTGTGTGTTTCAGTGGAAGAGGTCGAAGCTCCAACAAGTTCTGATGAATGTTCCGACTAACAGGGAATCTGTTCATGTGAGACAAAGCAGCTGTGTGTGATGAATAAATCCATGTACACAGTCTGTAGAGAACAGTCTAGTTTAGAACTAGATGCTCTAAGTACAGCAAAGAGAGAAGAGAGACAGACAGAGAGACAGACAGACAGACATAGAGACAGAGAGACAGACATGCCAAGCAGAGGACAGTCTTTATTTAAGATGTGGATCCTGAAGAAGGACGTTGTGCAGAGAGAAGAGAAGAGGCTGTCTCCTCCACAACTGTAAGTATCACAACAGGGGGGGGGTCTGTCTTCCTGCAGGGGTCTGTCTTCCTGCAGGGGGTCTGTCTTCCTGCAGGGGGTCTGTCTTTCTGCAGGGGTCTGTCTTCCTGCAGGGGTCTGTCTTCCTGCAGGGGGTCTGTCTTTCTGCAGGGGTCTGTCTTCCTGCAGGGGTCTGTCTTCCTGCAGGGGGTCTGTCTTCCTGCAGGGGGCTGTCTTTCTGCAGGGGTCTGTCTTTCTGCAGGGGTCTGTCTTCCTGCAGGGGGTCTGTCTTTCTGCAGGGGGTCTATCTTTCTGCAGGGGGTCTGTCTTTCTGCAGGGGTCTGTCTTCCTGCAGGGGTCTGTCTTCCTGCAGGGGGTCTGTCTTCCTGCAGGGGGCTGTCTTTCTGCAGGGGGCTGTCTTTCTGCTGGGGGTCTGTCTTTCTGCAGGGGGCTGTCTTTCTGCAGGGGTCTGTCTTTCTGCAGGGGGGCTGTCTTTCTGCAGGGGGTCTGTCTTTCTGCAGGGGGTCTGTCTTTCTGCAGGGGGTCTGAGATGTCAGACCAGTTACTCAAACTGGACGAGCTGGCGAGGAGGCGGGGTGTATGCATGTAGAGAGCAACAACAACAACATGAATATATTTAAGCAATAGCTCACTTCAGGCCGTGATGTATGCTCATTATATCACGGCTAAGATCAATCAATCAAAGTTTATTTATATAGCCCAATATCAAAAATGTTACATTTGTCTAAGAACCAATCAGATTGCTTGATTTGACTTTGACTCCGTTTTATATTGGAATATCTATAACGGAGACATTTACTGGTTCACTATAGGACAGTATGAGCTGCAGACTAAGCCCTGACAAAATTATAAATAGTTGACTTGAATACGTCTAAACTTTATCTGCCCCCCACCCCCCCCAACAGGAAGCAGCTGATGGAGGGCGGGGTCCGAGCCCGACTGAAGGGAACCCGGATGGCGTCTCTGCTGCCTCCTGCTGGATCTGAGACCTTCAGACGCCTCAAACCGGCCTCCAGAGAGCGGATCCAGGACCGGCAGACCTCAGAGGTACAGATGTTGTAAAGGACTCTTTCATGGTCTTTAATGTAAAGCAGATAGTGTGTGAACTCGGTTCAAAACAAGGCCTCACAAACTGTGGAATTAAGAGTCAAGATAAAAAAAATATTGGCAACGTATTCTTAGGACTCTGTGAAATTAATTGGGTACGAAGTTACAACAGGAAAGTGGACAAAGCAAAACTACCCTCTCAGGAGCCAGAAAACTAACACGGTCCAGTTTTAGTTAAGGGAACGTGACCATGGACACGTGTACGGAGACAGAAACTCTGCCTGTTGGGTACCACAGGGACCTGTTACAGACCGTCTCTCGGGTCAGAACCTGGGACCTCTTGGGGACCACAGGGACCTGTGAGAGTCCAACTCCCGGGTCAGAACCTGGGACCTCTTGGTGACTACAGGGACCTGTTGGAGACCGTTTCTCAGGTCAGAACATGGGACCTGTTGGAGACCACAGGGATCTGTTAGAGACCGTCTCTCAGGTCAGAACCTGGGACCACAGGGACCTGTGAGAGTCCAAATCCCGGGTCAGAACCTGCGACTGTGATTTGGTCTCTCCTGATTGGTTGACTATCTGCAGGTCGTTCAGCTGGAGGCTGGGAAGCCCCTCCCCTTCTTCTTCGGAGACCCGCCCCCAGAGTTTCTGAACATCCCATTGGAGGAGATGGATCCCTACTACCAATCGCAGAAGGTCGGTCGGTCTGTCTCTCTGACTGTCTCTCTCTCTCTCTGTCTCTCTCTCTCTCTGTCTCTCTGTCTCTCTGACCTGTCTGTCTGCTTGCCTGTCTGTCTCTCTGACCCGTCTCTCTGACCCGTCTCTCTGACCTGTCTCTCTGACCCGTCTCTCTGACCCGTCTCTCTGACCTGTCTCTCTGACCCGTCTCTCTGACCTGTCTGTCTGTCTCTCTGACCTGTCTCTCTGACCTGTCTGTCTGTCTATCTGACCTGTCTTTCTGACCCGTATCTCTTACCTGTCCCTCTGATCTCTCTGCCTGTCTCTCTGACCTGTCTGTCTGTCTATCTGACCTGTCTTTCTGACCCGTCTCTCTTACCTGTCCCTCTGATCTCTCTGCCTGTCTCTCTGACCTGTCTGTCTCTCTGACCTGTCTCTCTGACCTGTCTGCCTGTCTCTCTGACCTGTCTGTCTCTCTGACCTGTCTCTCTGACCTGTCTCTCTCTCTCTGACCTGTCTGTCTCTCTGACCCGTCTCTCTGACCCGTCTCTCTGACCTGTCTCTCTGACCTGTCTCTCTGACCTGTCTGTCTCTCTGACCTGTCTGTCTCTTTGACCTGTCTCTCTGACCCGTCTCTCTGACCCGTCTCTCTGACCTGTCTAACTGACCCGTCTCTCTGACCCGTCTCTCCGATCTGTCTCTCTCTGACCTGTCTGTCTCTCTGACCTGTCTCTCTGACCTGTCTGTCTCTCTGACCTGTCTCTCTGACCTGTCTGTCTCTCTGACCTGTCTGTCTCTCTGACCTGTCTGTCTCTCTGACCTGTCTCTCTGACCTGTCTCTCTGACCCGTCTCTCTGACATGTCTCTCTGACATGTCTCTCTGTCTGTCTCTCTGACCCGTCACTCTGACCTTTCTCTCTGACCTGTCTCTCTGACCCGTCTCTCTGACCTGTCTCTCTGTCTATCTCTCTGACCTGTCTCTCTGTCTGTCTCTCTGACCTGTCTCTCTGTCTGTCTCTCTGTCTGTCTCTCTGACCCGTCACTCTGACCTTTCTCTCTGACCTGTCTCTCTGTCTGTCTCTCTGACCTGTCTCTCTGATCTGTCTCTCTGACCTGTCTCTCTGATCTGTCTGCCTGTCTCTCTGTCTCTGACCTTCCTGCCTGTCTGTCTCTCTGTCTCTCTGACCCGTCTCTCTGACCTGTCTGTCTGTCTCTCTGACCCGTCTCTCTGACCTGTCTGTCTCTCTGACCTGTCTGTCTCTTTGACCTGTCTCTCTGACCCGTCTCTCTGACCCGTCTCTCTGACCTGTCTAACTGACCCGTCTCTC
>NW_022990867.1:0-24555 GCF_902827175.1 Gymnodraco acuticeps | reverse complement strand
CACTAAATTGATCATTGCGATTTGATGGATTGTGAGCCAAGGGAAGCCAGCCGCCTCTGGCTTCCCTTGGCATGGCCCTGACTAATCCACAGGTTGGAAGGGGCATCACGTGAGCCTCATCTGATTGGTCAATCCCTCAATTTTTTTTCACCAAGGGAAGCCAATTTCGGCTAGCCTCCTCTCGCAACAGAGAGTGCAATCTACTGTTTTCACTCTCTGTAAAATACTCAATGAGAATGGGGGAGAGGGGCCGGCAGCAACACACAGCACAGAAAAATTACCGAAACCAAACAAAGTGTTTTTATTTATTTATTAAAATTATAACTACAATCCGAAAAAACAGGGGAAGCCTGGCTTCCCTTGGCCTCCAGGAGAAAACGCCACTGACTGGTTCCTAAATGATGTTCAGACAGGGTGAGTAACGGCCACAAGACAGGTCATAGGAAGAAGGGAGATGTTGAAAGGACGTCTGATAATATTCCATCTAATTCTTTAAATACATATATCTAAGTCAGGTGGTTAGTTCATCTGAAATTGTCATTGTGAACTACCTTACTTGCTATCAATGTGGGCCAAGATTCTTATTCCCTTTAAGTGTGTTAAACATTAAACAAACTTAATCAAAATTATTTTCCTTCTATTTTTGCTAATAATGTCCCCTCTCTTCCCAGCTAATAATGTCCCTTCTCTTCCCAGCTAATAATGTCCCCTCTCTTCCCAGCTAATAATGTCCCCTCTCTTCCCAGCTAATAATGTCCCCTCTCTTCCCAGCTAATAATGTCCCTTCTCTTCCCAGCTAATAATGTCCCCTCTCTTCCCAGCTAATAATGTCCCTTCTCTTCCCAGCTAATAATGTCCCTTCTCTTCCCAGCTAATAATGTCCCCTCTCTTCCCAGCTAATAATGTCCCTCTCTTCCCAGCTAATAATGTCCCCTCTCTTCCCAGCTAATAATGTCCCCTCTCTTCCCAGCTAATAATGTCCCTTCTCTTCCCAGCTAATAATGTCCCCTCTCTTCCCAGCTAATAATGTCCCTTCTCTTCCCAGCTAATAATGTCCCTTCTCTTCCCAGCTAATAATGTCCCCTCTCTTCCCAGCTAATAATGTCCCCTCTCTTCCCAGCTAATAATGTCCCCTCTCTTCCCAGCTAATAATGTCCCCTCTCTTCCCAGCTAATAATGTCCCTTCTCTTCCCAGCTAATAATGTCCCTTCTCTTCCCAGCTAATAATGTCCCCTCTCTTCCCAGCTAATAATGTCCCCTCTCTTCCCAGCTAATAATGTCCCCTTACATTTCACTCTATTTCTTCCCATCATCCTT
Organism: Gymnodraco acuticeps; assembly: GCF_902827175.1. Lineage (NCBI taxonomy): Eukaryota > Metazoa > Chordata > Actinopteri > Perciformes > Bathydraconidae > Gymnodraco > Gymnodraco acuticeps. The sequence goes on along the minus strand of NW_022990867.1, from coordinate 23,238 downwards.
CGGTGTGTTTCTCTCGCTCCGTTGTTTCCCCCGGAGGATTTTTTGGAAAAGGAGAGGAGGAAATGCCAGCGCCGACAGACGAAACAAGATTCCAGCGTGGATATCGATAATAAGTCTCTCTCTCTTCTCTAAACAGGACGTTCACATCCACACCCATCATCATCATCATGATCGAGCTCATCACCACCATCACTGTGACGGATTCATCCCCCCTCCTCAAAACATCCTCTGCTCTTATTTTAGAGTCTGTTTGTTGTTGTGGTTAAAACTCAGCAAGTATTCAAAAACTTCCTGAAAGAGGAAGTTGTATTAAAGTTTAGGCTGAGACAAAACTGTTACAGTACAGTATGTAGTGTCTCTACTTTAAAGAGTCCTGTCCTGCTGATGTTCAGGTGTATATCAGTATGTAGTGTCTCTACTTTAAAGAGTCCTCTCCTGCTGATGTTCAGGTGTATATCAGTATGTAGTGTCTCTACTTTAAAGAGTCCTCTCCTGCTGATGTTCAGGTGTATATCAGTATGTAGTGTCTCTACTTTAAAGAGTCCTCTCCTGCTGATGTTCAGGTGTATATCAGTATGTAGTGTCTCTACTTTAAAGAGTCCTCTCCTGCTGATGTTCAGGTGTATATCAGTATAGCGTCTCTACTTTAAAGAGTCCTCTCCTGCTGATGTGCAGGTGTATATCAGTATGTAGTGTCTCTACTTTAAAGAGTCCTCTCCTGCTGATGTTCAGGTGTATATCAGTATGTTGTGTCTCTACTTTAAAGAGTCCTCTCCTGCTGATGTTCAGGTGTATATCAGTATGTAGTGTCTCTACTTTAAAGAGTCCTCTCCTGCTGATGTTCAGGTGTATATCAGTATGTAGTGTCTCTACTTTAAAGAGTCCTCTCCTGCTGATGTTCAGGTGTATATCAGTATGTAGTGTCTCTACTTTAAAGAGTCCTCTCCTGCTGATGTTCAGGTGTATATCAGTATGTAGTCTCTCTACTTTAAAGAGTCCTCTTCTGCTGATGTTCAGGTGTATATCAGTATGTAGTGTCTCTACTTTAAAGAGTCCTCTCCTGCTGATGTTCAGGTGTATATCAGTATGTAGTGTCTCTACTTTAAAGAGTCCTCTCCTGCTGATGTTCAGGTGTATATCAGTATAGCGTCTCTACTTTAAAGAGTCCTCTCCTGCTGATGTTCAGGTGTATATCAGTATGTAGTGTCTCTACTTTAAAGAGTGCTCTCCTGCTGATGTTCAGGTGTATATCAGTATGTAGTGTCTCTACTTTAAAGAGTCCTCTCCTGCTGATGTTCAGGTGTATATTAGTATGTAGTGTCTCTACTTTAAAGAGTCCTCTCCTGCTGATGTTCAGGTGTATATCAGTATGTAGTGTCTCTACTTTAAAGAGTCCTCTCCTGCTGATGTTCAGGTGTATATTAGTATGTAGTGTCTCTACTTTAAAGAGTCCTCTCCTGCTGATGTTCAGGTGTATATCAGTATGTAGTGTCTCTACTTTAAAGAGTCCTCTCCTGCTGATGTTCAGCTGTATATCAGTATAGCGTCTCTACTTTAAAGAGTCCTCTCCTGCTGATGTTCAGGTGTATATCAGTATGTAGTGTCTCTACTTTAAAGAGTCCTCTTCTGCTGATGTCCAGGTGTATATCAGTATGTAGTGTCTCTACTTTAAAGAGTCCTCTCCTGCTGATGTTCAGGTGTATATCAGTATGTAGTGTCTCTACTTTAAAGAGTCCTCTCCTGCTGATGTTCAGGTGTATATCAGTATGTAGTGTCTCTACTTTAAAGAGTCCTCTCCTGCTGATGTTCAGGTGTATATCAGTATGTAGTGTCTCTACTTTAAAGAGTCCTCTCCTGCTGATGTTCAGGTGTATATCAGTATGTAGTGTCTCTACTTTAAAGAGTCCTCTCCTGCTGATGTTCAGGTGTATATCAGTATGTAGTGTCTCTACGTTAAAGAGTCCTCTCCTGCTGATGGTCAGGTGTATATCAGTATGTAGTGTCTCTACTTTAAAGAGTCCTCTCCTGCTGATGTTCAGGTGTATATCAGTATAGCGTCTCTACTTTAAAGAGTCCTCTCCTGCTGATGTTCAGGTGTATCAGTATGTAGTGTCTCTACTTTAAAGAGTGCTCTCCTGCTGATGTTCAGGTGTATATCAGTATGTAGTGTCTCTACTTTAAAGAGTCCTCTCCTGCTGATGTTCAGGTGTATATTAGTATGTAGTGTCTCTACTTTAAAGAGTCCTCTCCTGCTGATGTTCAGGTGTATATCAGTATGTAGTGTCTCTACTTTAAAGAGTCCTCTCCTGCTGATGTTCAGGTGTATATCAGTATAGCGTCTCTACTTTAAAGAGTCCTCTCCTGCTGATGTTCAGGTGTATATCAGTATGTAGTGTCTCTACTTTAAAGAGTCCTCTCCTGCTGATGTTCAGGTGTATATCAGTATGTAGTGTCTCTACTTTAAAGAGTCCTCTCCTGCTGATGTTCAGGTGTATATCAGTATGTAGTGTCTCTACTTTAAAGAGTCCTCTCCTGCTGATGTTCAGGTGTATATCAGTATGTAGTGTCTCTACTTTAAAGAGTCCTCTCCTGCTGATGTTCAGGTGTATATCAGTATGTAGTGTCTCTACTTTAAAGAGTCCTCTCCTGCTGATGTTCAGGTGTATATCAGTATGTAGTCTCTCTACTTTAAAGAGTCCTCTTCTGCTGATGTTCAGGTGTGTATATCAGTATGTAGTGTCTCTACTTTAAAGAGTCCTCTCCTGCTGATGTTCAGGTGTATATCAGTATGTAGTGTCTCTACTTTAAAGAGTCCTCTCCTGCTGATGTTCAGCTGTATATCAGTATAGCGTCTCTACTTTAAAGAGTCCTCTCCTGCTGATGTTCAGGTGTATATCAGTATGTAGTGTCTCTACTTTAAAGAGTGCTCTCCTGCTGATGTTCAGGTGTATATCAGTATGTAGTGTCTCTACTTTAAAGAGTCCTCTCCTGCTGATGTTCAGGTGTATATTAGTATGTAGTGTCTCTACTTTAAAGAGTCCTCTCCTGCTGATGTTCAGGTGTATATCAGTATGTAGTGTCTCTACTTTAAAGAGTCCTCTCCTGCTGATGTTCAGGTGTATATTAGTATGTAGTGTCTCTACTTTAAAGAGTCCTCTCCTGCTGATGTTCAGGTGTATATCAGTATGTAGTGTCTCTACTTTAAGAGTCCTCTCCTGCTGATGTTCAGCTGTATATCAGTATAGTGTCTCTACTTTAAAGAGTCCTCTCCTGCTGATGTTCAGGTGTATATCAGTATGTAGTGTCTCTACTTTAAAGAGTCCTCTTCTGCTGATGTCCAGGTGTATATCAGTATGTAGTGTCTCTACTTTAAAGAGTCCTCTCCTGCTGATGTTCAGGTGTATATCAGTATGTAGTGTCTCTACTTTAAAGAGTCCTCTCCTGCTGATGTTCAGGTGTATATCAGTATGTAGTGTCTCTACTTTAAAGAGTCCTCTCCTGCTGATGTTCAGGTGTATATCAGTATGTAGTGTCTCTACTTTAAAGAGTCCTCTCCTGCTGATGTTCAGGTGTATATCAGTATGTAGTGTCTCTACTTTAAAGAGTCCTCTCCTGCTGATGTTCAGGTGTATATCAGTATGTAGTGTCTCTACGTTAAAGAGTCCTCTCCTGCTGATGGTCAGGTGTATATCAGTATGTAGTGTCTCTACTTTAAAGAGTCCTCTCCTGCTGATGTTCAGGTGTATATCAGTATAGCGTCTCTACTTTAAAGAGTCCTCTCCTGCTGATGTTCAGGTGTATCAGTATGTAGTGTCTCTACTTTAAAGAGTGCTCTCCTGCTGATGTTCAGGTGTATATCAGTATGTAGTGTCTCTACTTTAAAGAGTCCTCTCCTGCTGATGTTCAGGTGTATATTAGTATGTAGTGTCTCTACTTTAAAGAGTCCTCTCCTGCTGATGTTCAGGTGTATATCAGTATTGTAGTGTCTCTACTTTAAAGAGTCCTCTCCTGCTGATGTTCAGGTGTATATCAGTATAGCGTCTCTACTTTAAAGAGTCCTCTCCTGCTGATGTTCAGGTGTATATCAGTATGTAGTGTCTCTACTTTAAAGAGTCCTCTCCTGCTGATGTTCAGGTGTATATCAGTATGTAGTGTCTCTACTTTAAAGAGTCCTCTCCTGCTGATGTTCAGGTGTATATCAGTATGTAGTGTCTCTACTTTAAAGAGTGCTCTCCTGCTGATGTTCAGGTGTATATCAGTATGTAGTGTCTCTACTTTAAAGAGTCCTCTCCTGCTGATGTTCAGGTGTATATCAGTATGTAGTGTCTCTACTTTAAAGAGTCCTCTCCTGCTGATGTTCAGGTGTATATCAGTATGTAGTGTCTCTACTTTAAAGAGTCCTCTCCTGCTGATGTTCAGGTGTATATCAGTATGTAGTGTCTCTACTTTAAAAAGTCCTCTCCTGCTGATGTTCAGGTGTATATCAGTATGTAGTGTCTCTACTTTAAAGAGTCCTCTCCTGCTGATGTTCAAGTGTATATCAGTATGTAGTGTCTCTACTTTAAAGAGTCTTCTCCTGCTGATGTTCAGGTGTATATCAGTATGTAGTGTCTCTACTTTAAAGAGTCCTCTCCTGCTGATGTTCAGGTGTATATCAGTATGTAGTGTCTCTACTTTAAAGAGTCCTCTCCTGCTGATGTTCAGGTGTATATCAGTATGTAGTGTCTCTACTTTAAAGAGTCCTCTCCTGCTGATGTTCAGGTGTATATCAGTATGTAGTGTCTCTACTTTAAAGAGTCCTCTCCTGCTGATGTTCAGGTGTATATCAGTATGTAGTGTCTCTACTTTAAAGAGTCCTCTCCTGCTGATGTTCAGGTGTATATCAGTATGTAGTGTCTCTACTTTAAAGAGTCCTCTCCTGCTGATGTTCAGGTGTATATCAGTATGTAGTGTCTCTACGTTAAAGAGTCCTCTCCTGCTGATGGTCAGGTGTATATCAGTATGTAGTGTCTCTACTTTAAAGAGTCCTCTCCTGCTGATGTTCAGGTGTATATCAGTTATAGCGTCTCTACTTTAAAGAGTCCTCTCCTGCTGATGTTCAGGTGTATCAGTATGTAGTGTCTCTACTTAAAGAGTGCTCTCCTGCTGATGTTCAGGTGTATATCAGTATGTAGTGTCTCTACTTTAAAGAGTCCTCTCCTGCTGATGTTCAGGTGTATATCAGTATGTAGTGTCTCTACTTTAAAGAGTCCTCTCCTGCTGATGTTCAGGTGTATATCAGTATGTAGTGTCTCTACGTTAAAGAGTCCTCTCCTGCTGATGTTCAGGTGTATATCAGTATGTAGTGTCTCTACTTTAAAGAGTCCTCTCCTGCTGATGGTCAGGTGTATATCAGTATGTAGTGTCTCTACTTTAAAGAGTCCTCTCCTGCTGATGTTCAGGTGTATATCAGTATAGCGTCTCTACTTTAAAGAGTCCTCTCCTGCTGATGTTCAGGTGTATCAGTATGTAGTGTCTCTACTTTAAAGAGTGCTCTCCTGCTGATGTTCAGGTGTATATCAGTATGTAGTGTCTCTACTTTAAAGAGTCCTCTCCTGCTGATGTTCAGGTGTATATCAGTATGTAGTGTCTCTACTTTAAAGAGTCCTCTCCTGCTGATGTTCAGGTGCTATATCAGTATGTAGTGTCTCTACTTTAAAGAGTCCTCTCCTGCTGATGTTCAGGTGTATATCAGTATGTAGTGTCTCTACGTTAAAGAGTCCTCTCCTGCTGATGGTCAGGTGTATATCAGTATGTAGTGTCTCTACTTTAAAGAGTCCTCTCCTGCTGATGTTCAGGTGTATATCAGTATAGCGTCTCTACTTTAAAGAGTCCTCTCCTGCTGATGTTCAGGTGTATCAGTATGTAGTGTCTCTACTTTAAAGAGTGCTCTCCTGCTGATGTTCAGGTGTATATCAGTATGTAGTGTCTCTACTTTAAAGAGTCCTCTCCTGCTGATGTTCAGGTGTATATCAGTATGTAGTGTCTCTACTTTAAAGAGTCCTCTCCTGCTGATGTTCAGGTGTATATCAGTATGTAGTGTCTCTACTTTAAAGAGTCCTCTCCTGCTGATGTTCAGGTGTATATCAGTATGTAGTAATAATAATAATAATTTCAATTTATATAGCGCCTTTCACGAAACCCAAGGACGCTTTACAATGGGAAGTAACACAACAAAAAGTAATAATAATCATACAGATACATAGGCTGAAGAAAAAAAACAGGAACAGGTTGCTGAGTACTGTATATTAGTTGAGGCCAAAGGCCTGAGTGAACAGATGGTGTTTGAGGTGTTTTTTGAAGGTGTCCAGAGTGTCTGCATCCTGATTGCAGAGGGGAGAGAATTCCAGAGGGTGGGGGCTGCGACACTGAAGGCTCTGTTGCCAAATGTTTTCAGCTTGGAGCGCTGGATGGAGAGCAGCCCTTTGTCAGAGGACCGCAGGTGACGAAAGGGGGTGTAGGGCTGAAGGAGGTCAGAGATGTATGGAGGGGCTAGTAGTGTCTCTACTTTAAAGAGTCCTCTCTCCTGCTGATGTGCAGGTGTATATCAGTATGTAGTGTCTCTACTTTAAAGAGTCCTCTTCTGCTGATGTCCAGGTGTATATCAGTATGTAGTGTCTCTACTTTAAAGAGTCCTCTCCTGCTGATGTTCAGGTGTATATCAGTATGTAGTGTCTCTACTTTAAAGAGTCCTCTCTCCTGCTGATGTGCAGGTGTATATCAGTATGTAGTGTCTCTACTTTAAAGAGTCCTCTTCTGCTGATGTCCAGGTGTATATCAGTATGTAGTGTCTCTACTTTAAAGAGTCCTCTCCTGCTGATGTTCAGGTGTATATCAGTATGTAGTGTCTCTACTTTAAAGAGTCCTCTCCTGCTGATGTTCAAGGTGTATATCAGTATGTAGTGTCTCTACTTTAAAGAGTTCTCTCCTGCTGATGTTCAGGTGTATATCAGTATGTAGTGTCTCTACTTTAAAGAGTCCTTTCCTGCTGATGTTCAGGTGTATATCAGTATGTAGTGTCTCTACTTTAAAGAGTCCTCTCCTGCTGACGTTCAGGTGTATATCAGTATGTAGTGTCTCTACTTTAAAGAGTCCTCTCCTGCTGATGTTCAGGTGTATATCAGTATGTAGTGTCTCTACTTTAAAGAGTCCTCTCCTGCTGATGTTCAGGTGTATATCAGTATGTAGTGTCTCTACTTTAAAGAGTCCTCTCCTGCTGATGTTCAGGTGTATATCAGTATGTAGTGTCTCTACTTTAAAGAGTTCTCTCCTGCTGATGTTCAGGTGTATATCAGTATGTAGTGTCTCTACTTTAAAGAGTCCTTTCCTGCTGATGTTCAGGTGTATATCAGTATGTAGTGTCTCTACTTTAAAGAGTCCTCTCCTGCTGATGTTCAGGTGTATATCAGTATGTAGTGTCTCTACTTTAAAGAGTCCTCTCCTGCTGATGGTCAGGTGTATCAGTATGTAGTGTCTCTACTTTAAAGAGTCCTCTCCTGCTGATGTTCAGGTGTATATCAGTATGTAGTGTCTCTACTTTAAAGAGTCCTCTCCTGCTGATGTTCAGGTGTATATCAGTATGTAGTGTCTCTACTTTAAAGAGTCCTCTCCTGCTGATGTTCAGGTGTATATCAGTATGTAGTGTCTCTACTTTAAAGAGTTCTCTCCTGCTGATGTTCAGGTGTATATCAGTATGTAGTGTCTCTACTTTAAAGAGTCCTTTCCTGCTGATGTTCAGGTGTATATCAGTATGTAGTGTCTCTACTTTAAAGAGTTCTCTCCTGCTGATGTTCAGGTGTATATCAGTATGTAGTGTCTCTACTTTAAAGAGTCCTTTCCTGCTGATGTTCAGGTGTATATCAGTATGTACTAGTGTCTCTTGCTGCAGCACCTCTGTTCACCCTCTGTCTGAAACCAGAGCCCAGTCTGCTCAGATTGGTTAGTTGGCCGGCTCCGTTGTGATTGGTCAACCGCTTAGAGATGTCCCGCCCCTTAGCCTATCACGTACAATGTATTGGAGCGCTAGCCAATAGAAGCGTTACTGGGATATTTAGCCTTTGCAGACCATTCACATGCACTAAAACCTATATTACATGATTACAGACCGAGATTTAAAGAAGAGTGATAGACACAAGAAGAAGAAATAACAAAAGGCACAATTACAACTCCTGCAATTTAAAAAGACATGCTGTTCTCCCGATGCTCCTTTATTCCTTAAATCAAATCTGCGCAGTCGATAGAACAAAGAACCTGATCTTATATTTGAAGAACACTTTGGGGAATCTGGCCCGGGGAAGAAGTATATCAAAGCACTTCTTCAGTCATCAAATCCTCACAGGGTATCAATTTCTTTTTGGGGTTTGAATTCAACGAAATAGGGCGTGTGTCAAGTACCTCTCATTCTCAAAGAGGCTTTGTTCCAAAAACATGTTTTATTCCCATATATCTCAGATCTTAGATTCCTACTCGTTCTTATATTCTGAATAATAAATCTGTATGCGTTAATCTACTGTATGCATAAAGAAACGTGGACATTCATTTAAAGGGATAGATGTGGTCAACTTTTGGTACTACATACAATCAATGTTTGTATATTTTTAAACATTATGAAGCTTTTCCGAATCCTAAACTTGTAAATATTTAAGGTTTTGCTAAATTAAGTCCAATATTCTTTCCTCTTGTTGCTCCGTTTTTGGTCTGCTCCACCGCCTGCGGGAGATATCAGGCCTTATGAGACTTCTGAACTGGAAATAGCTGCTACTGCTGCTGGAAACAAGGCTGAAAACCGTCAACACAACAATCCAAAATAGACCAAAAGGCTCCCTGCAGCTCAGGGGGAACTGCAGAGGTGGGATTTTATTTACGGCGCAAGTACGCACGATGAATAACAATCAGAAAATACAGGAACGTTTGAGAGAGGAGAAGAGAGAAAGGAGGTTGATACTAGCGCTTCATTGTGCAACTCCGTGTTGTAAAATGGCAATAAATAAGGAGTGTCTAGTTACAATGCTTTTGCTTTTTGAAAATAGATCATCTCATATGTTGCAAGAGTGACTGTGACCTCACTGTTAAAGCAGCAAATGATACGTACACAGGGGCGGTTCTAAGGGGGGCAGTGCCCCCCCTAACACTGACCCCCATGTGGCCCCCCTAACAATGAAAAGTTTTTTTTTGTTTTTTTTAAATGTATAATTTCTGGTACTCGGTTTGCCAAATACCGCAGGATTTTGTTGCTGTAATGTGAGATTGTGCAGACACCCTTATGTAAAGTAGAGATGTAACTGTTCATTGGCTTTATTTTTATATAAATATGGTGTGAGTGCAAACATTGCACTATAACTTAAGCTGAAGCTAACAGTAATAACTATAAGATCTATCTGAAATAAATACCAATAACTGTATTGCATTGTTTTCTTATGCGCAATTACTTCATACTGTCTAGTTCTCTTTTTCGTCCTGCATTTAATGTTCCCCCCTCAGAAAATAACTGGCCCCCCCAGTCAAATTGGTCTAGAACCGCCACTGTACGTACATTATTAAAACCCTGACCAGGACACAATAATGATCAAAATGTCATGCTAACATTTCTTATAGCAGTTCAGACATTCCTAAATTTGCATTCTCTGCATTTTTACATTTAAATACTTTAAAATCAGATTAAAAGGAAAAAGATCCATCTCACTTTGGGTGGATTTGAACAGGTAAGAAACACAAATACAGTACAGTAGAAATCTGGATGTATTGGAGTTATCTAGTGAATGAAAGCTCAACATGAACCAACATGGTGACGTGTAACTGAGTCATTAATCAGCAGCAGATTTGTTCTTCTTCTCTCATTTTCACTTCTTGGAGGACCCAAAAGTAAGAAATGCCATGTTTTCACCATCTGCTTTCAAGCCTGTTCGACATACGTTTTTGTATATGTATTTAAACAAGACAATATGTTTAATCTCAGCATTCAATCTCTGTACAAGGCATTCCTCTTGGCAAGAAGACGAACAAGCAGCTTTTGTAATTAAAACAAACTTGATTCACTATGGAAAGCAATCTCCTATATACATCGAAATTGAAACACCAATACAAATTGGACAACACTATACAATAGAGCCTGCAATGAACATTGTAATTTGCCAGTATGAATGAAGTAACGATAACTTTTATTACAGCGAATGAAATAGACCTGTGATTCTCAAACTTTTTTTCAATCATGTTCCCCCTTTGAAAAAAAAGATTCAGCCAAGTACCCCCTGATCAGCGCAAAAACTATTTGTTAGGGGAAAAATGCCTATATAAAGAGGTACAGCACAGCGCTGCACCATCAGTGTCTGATTTATTAAAACAACAACCTTGTAACTGAGAAACACTTAAATGCTACATTTCAAATGTTTAGAATCCATCACTAAATTCATGGCCAACCAATTTTAACATCATGCAATAACACTGAGACGACATTAGTTGCTTTGAACTGATCTTTAAGTTGTAATTACAATGTAGTGAGAAACATGGGCTTGTGCTTCACTGAGGATCTTTGTCATTCTGACAGGGAGGCAAACTGCAGATTTTGAAATATGTGTAACTCTAGTCTATTAATATAAAACACACACTGCTCAAACTTCGTTACTTTTCCTAAAATTGTTATATATTTTTTTTTTCATTAACATAAAATAAATCTCACGTACCCCCTGCAGTACTCCAACGTACCCCTAGGGGTCCGCGTACCCCCATTTGAGAACCACTGAAATAGACTATGGGGATCTAAGGATTAACAATTGTTAGATGTTATAAGAGAACGCCCGGCCTGTACGTCTTGCCTCACAATTAGGCGTTATTTATTAATTTTAGTGCACTACTTTTCGCAGGTAAGTACAAACAGTAACTGAGAAAAAGACAAAGGTGGAAGATGGGTCAACAATAAGAGATATCGTCACTGTATATTATTTTTAACATATGTTTATACTACCATATTTTATTCAATATGCTCCTTAGATAACTTAATAATAATTGTCTCCTCGTAGCATTGTGAAGCACCGTGAGATGTTGTTGTTTTCAAAGTGTGCTATATAAATGAAATACACGACCAGTACAGGTTACAAGTAAATGGAGTATTAGGAAAGTGATGTGGTTATTAGGAAGTGACAAAGATAAACGGTGGTGACAGGACCATCCATCCCAGGCTAAAAGCTGTGTTGTTTTGAGCGTCATGGCGGATGATTCCTCTACAGGGAAAAGACAGGAAATGTGGAAAAAGACAACGAGGGCTTTGAAGATAGACCCGGCTGTCTCGGACATATCCTGTGACCTGAAAACTGTCATGTTATATCTTATATTAATGGGTTTTCTCCTTTGTTTTTTATTTAAAATGTACGTCATCTTCGTTAATAAGCTCCTACGTTTCCCAAGATGCCTTTCTTCTGCATTGAAATTGGCAATTCGTCCCGTCTGTTGTGAGAAATTCCTCCTCTTCTTCGACAAGTTGCCTCTTTGCTTGTGTAACGCTCAATTATATTTAGAAGTAGATTTCCGGACAGAAAGCATTAACGTGAAATGACTGAGGTAAATCCTCTAAAAGGTCCCATGTCACGGCCATTTCTACTGATCATAGTTCCATTGTTGAGGTCTACTAGAATAGATTTATATTGTTCAATGTTCCAAACTCACATTGGTTTCTCACAGCATCTCTGTATAGTATGTGTATTCACTCTCTGTCCTAAACGGCTTGTTGGAGCTCCTGCCCCCCCCCCCCCCCCCCCCTCTCTATGAGCCCACTGTGCTCTGATTGGACGGGACGTTGCGAGGCTCGTTGCTGCAAGGAGCGGACAGGTTTCCGGGTCGGCGATACAGCGAGAACAAGCGAAACTCATCCTGAGCACACACACACACTCACAGCCGAAGTGTGGCTTGATATCGAGTAAGAAAAAGGTTGATAACGCTGTGAGAATGGGTCTGCTGCGGAGAGTATTTCTCCGCCATCCCAACTCGTCTATTACCAGCGTTCAGGGAGCTCTATGCAAGTCAATGGGACTCCCTGTTAGTTAGATCCTGGTGTGGGAGGTGCTCCGCGGATTGGTCCATTTGGGCCAATCCGGTCATTTGTTGTTGATCTGGGTGTTCACACGTCACAGAACCCAGGAAGCAAACAATGGAAAAAGAGAAATCTCCAACGAGGCGTTCTGGGGCAGCACAGACAGGTCTTCTCTGTGTTAGAGTTTTACTCGCTACAGGGTGTACTTTGAGGGTTTGTGACTCTGCAGACCGTTTACATGCAGAAAAACCTTCATAACACAAGGGGACGGGTAACAACCAGAAAAGCATGACATGGGACCTTTAACATGCAGGAGAACTGCTCAGAGCTGAGTTTAGTAAATGCATCATGAGGCAGGATCTGAATGCAAGATGTTATATAGTCGTTTCATAAAGTCAAGTGTATAAGAGAAATGAAATAAAACCAGATTCCTGTAAAATATTTGACCAAAACTTTATGTGCACTTTTTTGATTTTAGCCTTTAAAGATATATCAATTTGGAAAGCATGCAGTGGTGGCATCATAAATAATGTACCATACTCAGGTGAGACAAAGTACAGACATATCAGCATTAAAAACATACTTAAAGTATTCATTTCAGACTGATGGATACCTTGTGTTTGGATTATTAGTCTTAATGCGTGTATCTTTTTTTAAATGCAGATGGTAGAAGTGGGGATAAAGCAGTCAAATATGTATATTCTTATTCTGAAATATTCTTTCAACGTTCACTTTTCCAGCGTCTAGCTTCCCATTCATACAGAGAAACAATAAAACCCAGACTGATGATAGTATTTTAGTGCTTCTCAACTCTTTAGCCAAGCAACAAAGCCCTCCCTCAGACGTCTGTAAATCAACGTCCATCTTTGTTTCCACGAGTGAGAAAAGAAGATTCAGGAGCAGCAGAGAAGCCAAGAACAACCTGAATGTTCTCACTAATATAAAACACACATAAAAGATGGTAAGAGTCTCGTTGATGTTTCCACTGTTCTCCTCCCCGCGGATTTACGTGACTAAACACTGAGCTTTACGAAGTAGGAATCCTGTCATAATTTAAAGAGAAAAGATCACGCCGGGACAGCTGAGATCCTTCAGGACACGCAGAGGAATGCATGCAGAAAGCACACGTCTACAAAACATGCTGCGCTCATGTTGGAGACACACACACACACACACGCACACACACGCAGATGTTATCTCTCCCTACCGGAGCTGACAATGATTAGAGTCTCTTCAGCTACTGATTAACCGGCCCTCTGACCACATCCTCCAATCTGCACACTGATATAACTCAACTTTCACTATTGCAGAAAAGATTAAGAAGCATTTTGCAACTTGCCAGTTGGCGAATAAACACAAAGTCATGTTGACCTCAACTTGGAGGAACTCGTTCTGCATTCAAGTGTTCACTAACTATCTGATTATGTATGTTTAACTATGTGGGAATGAAAAATCGGACACTTGTGATATAAGCTAACACCACCTTTATTACAGAACAATGATCAGAAAACAAGCATTTTATCTTTTCAAGATGTATAAAGACTTTTTTCTAGGGGTGCACCGAATGGGAAATTCTTGGCCGAAACCGATACCGAAAATAGGAAACAGTTGGCCGAAAACCGAATGCCGAAAGGCCGAAAATGATTAATAGAAATATATATATATAATGTATACATTTTTTACCAATGTTGTTCAGCTACCTGATTATGGAAATAGACATGATTATGGCAAAACTTAACTTAAATAATAATCACTATTATGGGTCCATAAAACATTTATTCAGCACTTTTGAATGCATACAGTACATTTATATATGTCATGTATTATTGCTAAAAAACATTATATCGCAGTCTTAGTGTCGCCAACTCGTTTCTAATATGCAAAGACAACAAATGCGTCTATGATGTATTTTCGATCAGACGAGATCTCTCCCCCCGTCTGTGTGCGAGGGGGCGGGGCAGTTTACACACACGCAGCTGCTACATGCAGCGGAGCACACTGCGGAGATGGCGGAGAGAACGCGCTCCGAGGTGTGGTTCAACTTACCCGTCTCGATGTGGAGAATACTTGTTACCATAAGTGCAATAAGAGTTTAGCATGTAAGCACGAGCAATTTGTCTAAACATTTAGCAAAAGTGCACCGCATGCAGACGGAGGAATGTACCGGGTTCGACCGTCTTTCTAGTAGCTCTGTAGCCCCATCCACGAGTAACGTTTCCACGTCAGGTGTTATGTATGCTAGCAGCAACACACGGAGTTAACTACATGATACAAACATGGGTTAATGATTAGTGGAAACTGAGTTATTTAGTTTGTTAAAATGTCAGCTATTCTGTTTACAGTCTGTCATCAGATTATTTAATACGATTTGTTAAAGGCTCAGGGCAATCTCGATGACAAAGGTCAATGTCCCCCCCCCCCCTGTGAGCCAGCCGCGAGCATGGTCGCCGCGTCTTTATTACGTCATCACAACAACACGTTAGATTACCAACGTAAGCCTGTTCTGACATTCGGTGATATTTTTTCGGTGCTAAAACCCTTTTTAACCATTTTCCGCCGATAATTTTCGGTGGCCGAATATTCGGTGCATCCCTACTTTTTTCCAATTCCCACACTGCAAATAAACACAAATGATGCCACGGTCCAACTGTTTACACATGACTTCAACGTGAAGGAAAACTTTCTACCTTCACACTATGTGTCAAATCGGACATTTTCGATGTGACCAAACACTACTAAACTTTCATTTTTACAGAACGAAAAGTTGTTTTCCTGTTGTCTTGCTAAAAAGACGGGACAAAACAATAATTCCATACCTTTCACAGACACCCACAGCACAAACAAACACAAAGTAGGCCATGGTTAAACTCATGGTCACACATGAGCTCAACATGGTGAGATACGATCTACTTTCATGTGCTCTGCTCATTGGTGTTTCACTCTGTAACATGTAGAACATCTGCAGATCAAGTACCCACTGGTTGTATAACTGAGCAGACACAGTTGATGGGAGATTACACACTGTTTATAGAGACACCCTGAAGGCACCGGCACTCTCTACTAAACCACTTTAGCGCCACACACACATACACACACACACACACACATACCATGTATACATCACTTCAGGGGACATTACATTGACTTACATGCATTTCCTGGAGACTTATCCCAACCTTAACCAACACATGCCTAACCCTAACCCTTAACCTTACCCTAACCCTTAACCTTACCCTAACCCTTAACCTTACCCTAACCCTTAACCTTACCCTAACCCTTAACCAAGTCTTCACCCTAAAATGAATGATTCCCCTCATGGGGACCTCCATTTTGTCCCCATAAGGGAGGCGAGTCCCCACACGTGACTATGTAAACAGATTTAGGTCCCCACAAGTATAGTAATGCTAGGCCACACACACACACACACACACACACACACACACACACACACACACTTCGGTGTCTGTGAGCAGTGTGATATTATGGAAATTGTGGTGGTTTTATAACAAAGTAGCTGAAAATAACACGAGCGAGCGTGAGTCAGTTAAACCACCGTCTGGTTCAGTCTGGAGGGTATTAAAAGTAATCCAATCTCACACACACTTGCTGTCACTATCAATTTATAGCCATTGTTTACAACAAGGCCACGGTGTACTCCTGGTGATAACAGTATTTAAAAATGGTATCACCCCCTGAGTTCAACTAGAAATTAAATGACATAACTTTACTAAGTCTTTCAAGTGTGAGTAGGTAACATACTTTGGGTTTTGGGCCTTTTTTAAACGATTTGTTGACAGAAAGCTAAAATGTAGGATGGAAAATATGTAAAAAGACTTGTACTTTAACTCAAACATCCCACCAATGGCAAAATGCTTTCGTGATGGAGACATTTACCACAGATTAATTCATTTCCTTATTTAAATTCCTCCCAGAGACACGTCTAAAAAACTGGAGAGGATAACAAAGTGTATTCTGTCGGATCATTTTACAAAGAAATGGTGGGAAATGCACCCAGAAATAACCAATGCAAGTGGAAATCAACTTTTCCCACATTTTTGAGACAAGTGTCACCACCCTCTAAATCTCCAGCATTTACACCTTGCCCACTTTATGCCCTCAACACATGTGGTGTTCATTATGAAGCATATCATCCCAGATGTTAGGTCATATCCTCACCAGCAGATCAACACATTCCTCTCATTACAACAAAGCCACGCACACATTTATATTGTCAGAAAAGTCACAAAGAATGCAATAACCCAACCAAAAGCAGATTAAATGGTATCAAGTGTAAAGAAAACATTATATCCTGATGCTTTTAGACACAAACAAAATCATTTCTGATGGATTTACTTGATGCATTTCGACTCATAAAACTTGCTGCATTGACATTAAAACGTTATTTTCTACATGCATTCATCCTACAAGATACTAGTTACAAATACAATCTGATGCATTTAGTCATGAAGTACTAAATTGGGATGAAAACAAGTTTTTTGGGAGCTCAATTTGCCGGCTTCCTCTAAAGCAGAACTAATCACATGTTCTCCGTTAGCATGGCCAAATTAGCTTACATATAAGAACAGATAAGTCTGATTTAAGCATTTTAAAAAGTCTTACCGGGTTAATTGTTGTTGTCCTGGGCAGACATTACACACCCACCATGCAGAATAATCCTCTCTCTCATGTATTTGTATTCTTTCACCGAAGAGAAGCAGGAAACTCGGTGAGATTGTGGTCACATTAGCTTCCTGGTTTCTTGTTTCTAAGGTAATGTTCATCCTATTCTATCACGAGAGACATATGTCGTGTTATATAGGCTTGTTTTATCATTTAATCATTAATCATTTTATCATAAATAGCACTACTAGCTCCAGAAAACATCATGCTGCTGGTCTCAGAAAGGTAAATGTTTGTTTATAGGTGCAGCTAATTGTGCTCATAGCTGATTGGCTCCTGTGTGGGTAAGGGCGGGAGTTTGAGCAAGAGATGTGATTGGCTGACGGGAAGCAGGAGAGTTTCCTTTGTTGATTTCAAACTGATTGGAAAATTTAGAGAGTCAGGAAGTGAGGACGCTTCCTTGGTAGGACATGTCTTCCGAGTCACTTCCTTCAGAAGCGAGGCAAGAATCCTTCCTAGCCTCGGAAAACGAAGAATGGTGGAACAGGCTAACAGGTGTGCGTCCTATTCGAGGCCCCGCCTTAAATGGAGCTCGATTTCCGCCAAAGATTTGGAAATTGGTCCGTGCGCAAAGCATTGTGGGGATTATAAGACCGCGGAGGATACACATGTGCAGCCTCGACATTTCTCGCTACGAAGGACGCTCGGTAGAATTCCAAGGAGGCTGGACATTGGAACAGTCCTTCGGCGGGACTCGATGACATAGCATCCTTGAAATAGTGGCTCTGGAGCATCCTTACTTGACATTGAGAAACAGCCACAAACTCACCTTAAGGCCCATTAAGTTGCTTGCTGAAAAATGTTTATATCCAAGCACTTTTTCTCAGGTTACAGTCTGTTTTTAATTAAAAGTTCAATTCTGCACCTTGAAAGCAGCAACTAACATAATCACTACTAAAAAGTGCATTTAGTAGCTGTTTAAAATGTATGTTTGAAAGATTTGTTTCTTTCCATAAGCAGTACCCATGTTCTCTGAAATAATTGGAACTATTTCTTTGTTCGAAAGTAGTTCCAGTAAAAACGCAGTCAACAGCATTTTAGTTTTTCAGATAGTTACCTTTCTTTTATTAATGCAAAGCAAACTTTAAAGTGGTTGTGTGAGTACAAATGATACAAGATTGAGCATCCCAACAACAATTCAACTCTTCCACCTACCATCAAACTTTATAGAGATTTTAAAAAACATCTTCACTGACACTGACTTCAACACCATCGATGCAAACATGTCTTACAACCTGAACAAATTAAAATCTTCATGCACAATATTAAAGGTGAATTGATTTGATAATTGACACACTTTTCAAGAGATGACTTGACATGTGATCACCTCACAAACACTGCATCAGCTGCAGAGGTCACAGCCTCAGCATGCAGTACCTAACCATAACCAACTCTTACATAACTCGTTTGAATGTCATTTGTCCACTTCATAGAGCCAAATAAAGTTCCAGACTCACAGCCACAAATCACAAAGACAAGCAGGAAATATGATGGAGCCGTACGTGCTGACCGTGACAGAGGAGAGGGGGAGACAGATGGGGGAGACGACAGAGAGAAACAAGGCATGACAGATGGGCAGATGCAGAAATAATAGTTTGAGAGGAAAGTGATGCAGCTGACTGGATATGTCTGAGAGGAAGGACACACACAGAGAGAGAGAGAGTCACGGCCAAGTTATATAGAGGAAGAATAACAACATGGTTGCATGTCTGGTACCACGTATGGCAACATCCATACGTATTATTACCTTATAATTCAGAATATTACCCAACAAAATAAAGGTTATTATTGCTGGGCAAAAGTCAAAGTATATAAGAAACCTCTCCTAGTTGAAGCTCCAGACTTTGCTGCTTGTAGATTACATTTCAAAATATCTTGATGGCCATGAAAGCCATATAATAATGTGCTTTTACTATCAGTAAGGCAAGGCAAGTTTATTTATATAGCACCTTTCAACACAAGGCACTTCAAAGTGCTTTACAAAAAACGAAAGACATTAAAAAAATGGCATTTAAAATCAGTCATTAAAAAGAAAAGCTAATAAAATAAACATTAAAAGAAAAAAGTACATGGATAAAAGTTTCAGTGCTGTCAATTAAACATTAAAAGAAAAAAGTACATGGATAAAAGTTACAGTGCAGTCTAAGATATGAATAGTTCAATTAAAAGCAGCGACAAAAAGAAAAGTCTTCAGCCTGGATTTAAAAGTAGTCAGAGTTGCAGCGGACCTGCAGGTTTCTGGGAGTTTGTTCCAGATATTTGGAGCATAATAACTGAACGCTGCTTCTCCATGTTTAGTTCTGACTCTGGGGACAGAAAGCTGACCAGTCCCTGAAGACCTGAGAGATCTGGATCATCATTTAGCAGGAGGTCAGAAATGTATTTTGGGCCTAAACCATTCAGTGCTTTATAAACCAGCAGCAGTATTTTGAAATCTATTCTTTGACACACAGGAAGCCAGTGTAAAGACTTCAGAACTGGAGTGATGTGATCCACTTTCTTAGTGTTAGTGAGGACTCGAGCAGCGGCGTTCTGAATCAGCTGCAGCTTCCTAATAGATTTTTTAGTGAGACCTGTGAAGACACCATTGCAGTAGTCCAGTCTACTGAAGATAAAAGCATGGACAAGTTTTTCCAAATCCTGCTGTGACATTAGTCTTTTAGTAATGTTTCAATCTGTCTTCCACGAATCTCAGACACTTTTCTTACTTCCAGTGCATGAGTACGATGAACATTTAACTGTATCAGTTAAGTACCAACACTAATAGACTTTGCACAACGTCTATTTCAAACAAAGACCTAACCCTTAACCTAATGAAATAGCTGCTAACCTTGTGCTTTTTGTTGTTGTGCAGGTACCGTTCTGTGAGTATATGACATCTTCCTAGCAATTCATCAACTGCCTGCTGTTACAACCAGGCTGATGAAAGCCAATCAAAACATTAAAGTTGCATGATCGTAAAACCAAAACAATGAGCTCAAAGGCTTTACAATGTTAAATGCAATTAATAGTTATAAAACAGTTCGTATGATAAGGTAAATGGTCTGTACTTACAGTATAACGCTTTGTTCAGTCTTATGATCGCTCAAAGCACTTTACATACTACGAGTCATTCAGCCATTCACACCCATTCATATAGAGCAGTACCACTTGCTTTTGGGAAGCTAACACTCACACACACACACACACACACACACACACACACACTCACACCCTCGAAGCCACAGTCTCCAATATGCTATACAAAGTTATTTTGTTATATTGACCAAACTACGTGGTTGAACTCCTTGCTATGATTACATGTGTTACATTACAATTAATTACCTTGCATAAATATTGGAAATCCAGTGCGTTAACGTCCATTGTTAATATAAAATGAATAAAGATGAATGCAGCATTAAAGATATTTTGAATCTGATTCAGGATTTTCTAGTGTTGGGTTTCCTTTAAGCCTGGAGCCACACGAGAACGGTAACGCAAACAAATCAAAATCGTTATCAAAAAAGTCTTCCGTCCACACGCAACAGGCCCCAGAAACGTGTCCTTCCACACGAGACCGCTCGACCCGCTGGAGACGCTGTAGTACATATGCCGGGCCTGTAAGTGGCGCTGTGCTTCCGCCACAATATACACTAAAAGCAGCGAAGAAGACTTCCGATCATGGTTGCCATGGTTGCCCTTCTGTTTATTCTCCGCGGTGGATTTAGCAGTAGAGGTGGGGAGAGGCAGGGCTCTTGATCTCTGATCTCTCTCTCCTGTCCGATTAGACTTCACTCGCGTTTATGTCCATATCGATCAGATCTAGCTAGTTCTGCTAATGGTATGACTGCCTGAGTGTCAAAGGACACCTAAACAATAAGCAGCATTTTGACCGGAGAATTTTAGATTTCGGCTAACGGAAACTCTGCCGTGCGGGGGGGTCTGCTGTCCTGCGAGATACCGGGACCTGGCTCGAAACACTCGGAAAACTGTTGTTGTTGGCGAAACACATCAGCAATGACGCGGGTGACACGGGGGTGAGCAGGAGAGGTGGGGAGAGGCGGGGCTATTGCGTCATCGTTATCAGAAAATGATCGTATAGGGCGTAGACACCCGTTTGACCCCCCAGAGCGTTTCGTCCGCAGATCTACCCACCTTGGGACCCGTTATCTGCGTTTCCCTGTCGGCCTCGTGTGGCCGAACCGTCTATATGATAGAGAACTGTAGCGGATACGACCGTTACCGTTCTCGTGTGGCTCCAGCCGAAATAAAAGAAATGCTGCAGATCAATTAATAACATTAATCTGCAAGTCAACGTGCATTACTGTGAGGTTTAACAGACTGCAATTCAATGGTGAGTATCAGGAATCATGTATCTTAATAAAGACAAGAGGAAAGGTTTATACAAACAATGAATTGATCTTTTTATCATCAGGAACTGCTATGTTAAGATAAAAAGATAAATTGTCTGTACAAGAAAGATCTTACATCATGTATCATCTAGACCACAGTTAGTTTAACTTAAAGTGCACCGATCATGCTATTTTTAGGCAACAGCATAGGTCTCAGATGGATAAAAATATATAAAAAACATGTCTATGAAGTGTGTTGCTTAAAATACCAAACAGATCACCCATTCTAGCCATGCCTCATATCCCTTTATTTCACTTCCTGTTTCAAAAGTGCTGATTCGGGGTATAAAGCTTTAAAGCTGAGCTCATGCGGGAGATTCTACTGGCAGATACTGCCGTGATGAAACGCCATATCATGGATTATCAAGGATTCTCTCTGAAACAGTATGGAGCTCAAAGGCTTTCTCTCTTGCCGGTTATACCACAAGGTGAGTTCCTTTTTACTTCCTGCTTCTTCACACACATGCTCTCCAGTACAGGTTAGCTCTGAGTGTTAGCGATGCTAATGTAAACACAGACCATATTACGTCCAAAACAGTCGGGCATTGTTTCTGATAGCAACGTTTCTGATTGGGCCGTGGGTCCACATTTCAGATATTACGTCATATCGGACGCAAATCTGGATCAGCTCCGTTGTTCCCCGTACCAGAGAGAGGGTTTTATTTTCTGAGGCTGCGTGAGTTCGCCCACGGAGGCGGAGCAGCCGCAGCCGTCTTCGTTGCCCCAAACACCGCCACCCCTCAGCGGCCCGCAAGTACCAGAGGACCTCGGCAAAACAGAGCCTGCCCAGGTATTTAAAAAAGTACCCAACTCGCCTGTACAGTGGGGTAAGGCGCTCATTTTGCAGCCCATGGTTTCAAAACAGAGATTGGCTGGAATATTCATGTAAAAAAGATGCCATCTTCTGCATGTAGACATTTTGTTTCAAGTAAGTATGATGCCTTCACCACAACTGGCTACAACAACTGGCACTCGTCACTGGTCTAATATTTTCCTCTTTCTAACTGTTTTAGAAACCAAAGGAAACATGGAAACTTTTCCACTTTTGGATTTGTGTTTTTCTTCCTTTTTGTGTGTTTTTTATAAGAGAATCTTTAAAACATGTGGTTAAAGAGATAGTAAAGGGAATTGCTTTCTTAACCCTAATGTCCTCCCGATTACTATGCACCTTGTGTCAGATGGGGACAAAAAGACCCCATTTGGCTTGTCTGATATTTAACGCATAAAGTATCAAATGTGAATCCATTTTGTGTTCTACTTAAGTACAACCCATTACCACACATTTTTCCCTTAGTTTTGGAATGTAGGGCCGATAGACCCTTATTTATATGAAATTATACCATTTTCTGATTAAAAAAAAGTGAACTATTTAATAATTTGACCATATTGTGACTATTCGTCTTATCAGAGACTGGTATATGTCAAAGTTTAGTAAGGATGCCCTTTTTGAATAATTCATATTTCTTTGATGACAACACATAATCACACCTTGTGCCAATGTTCGACCCCGTCTGGCTTGACTGTTATTTAAACATGTTATAACCACAACAATGAGGTCCAGTTTGCAGGCCAGGTCTTTCTTGGACAGCGATAAGGTTGTGGGTTGTAACCATAAAAATGGGAGAGTTAAACCATGGGGGGGGGGTATTCAACTGATTTAAAAATGGCAGCCGCAATAAAGTAATGGATGATTAAAAGAAGGACTAATCACCTTTGGACTGATGCACACTGCTGTTTAATATTGAATTTAAACTGCAAATGTACACTTTTCTATGATTGTAACTGACATTTTTAACTTACTCTGACAGAAAAAAGGGCATTTTGTTTCACTAAAACCCATTTTCTTTTAATATATCCACACATTTTTAAGCAACAAGACTGCAGAATATCTTTTAATTTTTTTCCATGTCATTTCCAGCCGCATTTACCAGGCCTTGGTCAGCCATTTCCACATGCAAAAGGAGGAACAGAGATTGCAAGGCGTTACAAAACCAACAACGATGCCTAAACAAATAGTACACAAACAAATAAAGTACACACCACCACACACACACACACACACACACCACACACACACACCACACACACACACACACACACACACAC
>NW_022990866.1:32500-37023 GCF_902827175.1 Gymnodraco acuticeps | reverse complement strand
TGACAGCTCCGTCCTGCAGGGGCGCTGCTCTGACGTGTTGACAGCTCCGTCCTGCAGGGGGCGCTGCTCTGACGTGTTGACAGCTCCGTCCTGCAGGGGGCGCTGCTCTGACGTGTTGACAGCTCTTACGTTGAATGACATGTCTCTGACGGCCCGTACACACAGCAGCTTTTGGCGATTTGTCCACCGCTTCCAGCGCGTCTCCGCCCATTGACTTTGAATGGGGATGACGTCACTTTCCCTCGCTTGTCGCCGAACTGCATTGTGGGGGGGCGAGGCGAAGATTTCCAGGATTTCCAGGATTTTCAGGATTTCAAAGTTGAGCAATGTTCAACTTTTGAGGCTGAGCTGGAAGCGACAGCCAATCAAATCCCGTTTATGCAAATCTGACAGTTCAAGCGCTAGCCAATCAAACCGCGTGCAAGCTGGGAGAGCCAGACTGTTCATTCTATATTCCTAACAAAAATGGAGGAGAAGTTAGTTTTTGCGGTAGCAAATCACCCGGTTCTTTATGACCAGTCCCTATTTACTTACCGGGATACAAACCGGAGGAACCAGGCATGGAGGGAGGTGGCAGAGGCAGTGGGTGAAACTGGTAGGTTTTCGCTTGTTTGGGGATTTTATATCCAGTTTACTTCGTTGCTAGTTTACTTCGTTGCTAGCAAGCATAGACAGTATCATTAGCCAGCATGGAATGTAGCATACAATAGCACCATAAACATTAATCTCATAAATGTTAAAAGAAATAGTGGAGAAGAACCGGGGTTTTTTGCTTTGTATGTCGGGGGCGGGAGATTCATGTGATTGGTTGTTGGTCGCGAAATCCCCAAGCTTTCAGACACGCCCAGCTCCAAGATTTTCAAGATTTTTGAAAAGCTGCTGTGTGGACGTACCGTTATTGGACTCACCAGCTTGGGGCGAAGTGTCTTCAGGAACACAGCGACATGCTGCCTGCAGGGGGATCGAACCAGCGCTCCCCTGATCCCACTGAGCCACACCCTCCCTCCCTACTGTGACCTGTCTGTCTCTACTGGGACCTGTCTGTCTCTACTGGGACCTGTCTGTCTCTACTGGGACATGTCTCTACTGGGACATGTCTGTCTCTACTGGGACCTGTCTGTCTCTACTGGGACATGTCTGGCTCTACTGGGACCTGTCTGTCTCTACTGGGACCTGTCTGTCTCTACTGGGACATGTCTCTCTCTACTGGGACATGTCTCTCTCTACTGGGACATGTCTCTCTCTACTGGGACATGTCTCTACTGGGACATGTCTCTCTCTACTGGGACCTGTCTGTCTCTACTGGGACATGTCTCTACTGGGACATGTCTCTACTGGGACCTGTCTGTCTCTACTGGGACCTGTCTGTCTCTACTGGGACATTTCTCTACTGGGACCTGTCTGTCTCTACTGGGACATGTCTGTCTCTACTGGGACCTGTCTGTCTCTACTTGGACCTGTCTGTCTCTACTGGGACATGTCTGTCTCTACTGGGACCTGTCTGTCTCTACTGGGACCTGTCTGTCTCTACTGGGACATGTCTGTCTCTACTGGGACCTGTCTGTCTTTCCTGGGACATGTCTGTCTCTACTGGGACCTGTCTGTCTCTACTGGGACATGTCTGTCTCCACTGGTACCTGTCTGTCTCTACTGGGACCTGTCTGTCTCTCCTGGGACCTGTCTGTCTCTACTGGGACATGTCTGTCTCTACTGGGACATGTCTGTCTCTACTGGGACATGTCTCTACTGGGACATGTCTGTCTCTACTGGGACATGTCTGTCTCTACTGGGACATGTCTGTCTCTACTGGGACCTGTCTGTCTCTACTGGGACATGTCTGTCTCTACTGGGACCTGTCTGTCTCTACTGGGACATGTCCGTCTCTACTGGGACCTGTCCGTCTCTACTGGGACCTGTCCGTCTCTACTGGGACCTGTCCGTCTCTCCTGGGACCTGTCTGTCTCTACTGGGACCTGTCTGTCTCTCCTGGGACCTGTCTGTCTCTACTGGGACATGTCTGTCTCTACTGGGACATGTCTGTCTCTACTGGGACCTGTCCGTCTCTACTGGGACATGTCCGTCTCTCCTGGGACCTGTCCGTCTCTCCTGGGACCTGTCTGTCTCTACTGGGACCTGTCCGTCTCTACTGGGACCTGTCCGTCTCTACTGGGACCTGTCCGTCTCTACTGGGACATGTCTGTCTCTACTGGGACATGTCTGTCTCTACTGGGACCTGTCCGTCTCTACTGGGACATGTCTGTCTCTACTGGGACCTGTCTGTCTCTACTGGGACATGTCTGTCTCTACTGGGACCTGTCCGTCTCTACTGGGACCTGTCTGTCTCTACTGGGACATGTCTCTACTGGGACATGTCTCTACTGGGACATGTCTCTACTGGGACCTGTCTCCATGCTCTAATGTTCAGAAAGCTCTTTATTGTTCTCACCCTGCCTGAGCTGCAACTCCTCTTTTCACCCTCTGTCTGAAACCAGAGCTGCTCTGAGAAAAAAGGAAATTTTGAGAAAAACGGACATCTTGAAAATTCCAATAAAGAGGAAAAAGTGAATTAGTGAGAAAGGTTGTAATCATGATGAAATAAAGAGTCTTTGATTTCAGATTGGAGAAAATATAAATCTAAGGTTTTTAATGTCATTTATTTCTGTTGTTATTTGTATTATGTTTTTTAATGATATGGTCATGATGATCTTAAACGCTGTGTCGCCTCGCCAGCAGGGGGCGCCCTGCTCTCACTCATATCACTGCAGAGCCACGCCTCGCCAGCAGGGGGCGCCCTGCTCTCACTCATATCACTGCAGAGCCACGCCTCGCCAGCAGGAGGCGCCCTGCTCTCACTCATATCACTGCAGAGCCACGCCTCGCCAGCAGGGGGCGCCCTGCTCTCACTCATATCACTGCAGAGCCACGCCTCGCCAGCAGGGGGCGCCCTGCTCTCACTCATATCACTGCAGAGCCACGCCTCGCCAGCAGGGGGCGCCCTGCTCTCACTCATATCACTGCAGAGCCACGCCTCGCCAGCAGGGGGCGCCCTGCTCTCACTCATATCACTGCAGAGCCACGCCTCGCCAGCAGGAGGCGCCCTGCTCTCACTCATATCACTGCAGAGCCACGCCTCGCCAGCAGGGGGCGCCCTGCTCTCACTCATATCACTGCAGAGCCATGCCTCGCCAGCAGGGGGCGCCCTGCTCTCACTCATATCACTGCATAGTCCACGCCTCGCCAGCAGGAGGCGCCCTGCTCGCCACTCATATCACTGCAGAGCCACGCCTCGCCAGCAGGGGGGCGCCCTGCTCACTCATATCACTGAAGAGCCATGCCTCGCCAGCAGGGGGCGCCCTGCTCTCACTCATATCACTGCAGAGCCACGCCTCGCCAGCAGGAGGCGCCCTGCTCTCACTCATATCACTGCAGAGCCACGCCTCGCCAGCAGGGGGCGCCCTGCTCACTCATATCACTGAAGAGCCACGCCTCGCCAGCAGGGGGCGCCCCTGCTCTCACTCATATCACTGCAGAGGCCATGACTCGTCCAGCAGGGGGCAGCCCTTGCTCTCACTCATATCACTGAGAGCCATGCCTCGCCAGCAGGGGGCGCCCTGCTCTCACTCATATCACTGCAGAGCCATGCCTCGCCAGCAGGGGCGCCCTGCTCTCACTCATATCACTGCAGAGCCATGCCTCGCCAGCAGGGGGCGCCCTGCTCTCACTCATATCACTGCAGAGCCATGCCTCGCCAGCAGGGGGCGCCCTGCTCTCACTCATATCACTGCAGAGCCATGCCTCGCCAGCAGGGGGCGCCCTGCTCTCACTCATATCACTGCAGAGCCATGCCTCGCCAGCAGGGGGCGCCCTGCTCTCACTCATATCACTGCAGAGCCACGCCTCGCCAGCAGGGGGCGCCCTGCTCTCACTCATATCACTGCAGAGCCACGCCTCGCCAGCAGGGGGCGCCCTGCTCTCACTCATATCACTGCAGAGCCATGCCTCGCCAGCAGGGGGCGCCCTGCTCTCACTCATATCACTGCAGAGCCATGCCTCGCCAGCAGGGGGCGCCCTGCTCTCACTCATATCACTGCAGAGCCATGCCTCGCCAGCAGGGGGCGCCCTGCTCTCACTCATATCACTGCAGAGCCACGCCTCGCCAGCAGGGGGCGCCCTGCTCTCACTCATATCACTGCAGAGCCATGCCGAGGGGCTCAAAGCAGACACCGCGTGAAGGCTCAAACTGACTCTATTTGAAGAACTGAAACATAAACAATGTCTTAATTTAAAATAATAATAATGCATTTTAAATAATAAAATATATTTGTTATGTGTTGTGGTTTGAATGAGTTGCTATAATAAAGATGTGACACATGTAGAGCTGCTGCAGATGGTGATGAAGAGGAGGAGGAGGAGGCTGCTCTTCCTCCTCCTCCTCTTCCTCCTCAGGGCGGGGCTTCTCTCGGCTCCATCCTCTCACGGACCCCAGGATCAGCTCCTCTCTGGCGGCGGCGCGCAGCCGGAGC
>NW_022990866.1:0-27500 GCF_902827175.1 Gymnodraco acuticeps | reverse complement strand
GCGCAGGCTGATGGGACTCAATAGAGCCTGAGTGCAGGCTGATGGGACTCAATAGAGCCTGAGTTGCAGGCTGATGGGACTCAATAGAGCCTGAGCGCAGGTAATGGGACTCAATAGAGCCTAGAGCGCAGGCTGATGGGACTCATAGAGCCTGAGTGCAGGCTGATGGGACTCAATTAGAGCCTGAGCGCAGGCTGAAAGACTCAATAGAGCCTGAGCGCAGGCTGATGGCCTCAATGAGAGCCTGAGCGCAGGCTGATGGGACTCAATAGATCCTGAGCGCAGGCTGATGGGACTCAATAGAGCCTGAGCGCAGGCTGATGGGACTCAATAGAGCCTGAGCGCAGGCTGATGGGACTCAATAGAGCCTGAGCGCAGGCTGATGGACTCAATAGAGCCTGAGCGCAGGCTGATGGGACTCAATAGAGCCTGAGCAGGCTGATGGGACTCAATAGAGCCTGAGCAGGCTATGGGACTCAATAGAGCCTGAGCACAGGCTGATGGGACTCAATAGAGCCTGAGCGCAGGCTGATGGGACTCAATAGAGCCTGAGCGCAGGCTGATGGGACTCAATAGAGCCTGAGCACAGGCTGATGGGACTCAATAGAGCCTGAGCACAGGCTGATGGGACTCAATAGAGCCTGAGTGCAGGCTGATGGGACTCAATAGAGCCTGAGTGCAGGCTGATGGGACTCAATAGAGCCTGAGCGCAGGCTGATGGGACTCAATAGATTCTGAGTGCAGGCTGATGGGACTCAATAGAGCCTGAGCGCAGGCTGATGGGACTCAATAGAGCCTGAGCGCAGGCTGATGGGACTCAATAGAGCCTGAGTGCAGGCTGATGGGACTCAATAGAGCCTGAGTGCAGGCTGATGGGACTCAATAGAGCCTGAGCGCAGGCTGATGGGACTCAATAGAGCCTGAGCGCAGGCTGATGGGACTCAATAGAGCCTGAGCGCAGGCTGATGGGACTCAATAGAGCCTGAGCTGCAGGCTGATGGGACTCAATAGAGCCTGAGCGCAGGCTGATGGGACTCAATAGAGCCTGAGTGCAGGCTGATGGGACTCAATAGAGCCTGAGTGCAGGCTGATGGGACTCAATAGAGCCTGAGCGCAGGCTGATGGGACTCAATAGAGCCTGAGCGCAGGCTGAATGGGACTCAATAGAGCCTGAGCGCAGGCTGATGGGACTCAATAGAGCCTGAGCGCAGGCTGATGGGACTCAATAGAGCCTGAGCGCAGGCTGATGGGACTCAATAGAGCCTGAGCGCAGGCTAATGGGACTCAATAGAGCCTGAGCGCAGGCTGATGGGACTCAATAGAGCCTGAGCACAGGCTGATGGGACTCAATAGAGCCTGAGCAGGCTGATGGGACTCAATAGAGCCTGAGCGCAGGCTGATGGGACTCAATAGATCCTGAGGCAGGCTGATGGACTCAATAGAGCCTGAGTGCAGGCTAGGGACTCAATAGAGCCTGATGCAGGCTGATGGGACTCAATAGAGCCTGAGTGCAGGCTATGGGACTCAATAGAGCCTGAGTGCAGGCTGATGGGACTCAATAGAGCCTGAGTGCAGGCTGATGGGACTCAATAGAGCCTGAGCAGGCTATGGGACTCAATAGAGCCTGAGTGCAGGCTGATGGGACTCAATAGAGCCTGAGTGCAGGCTATGGGACTCAATAGAGCCTGAGCGAGGCTGTGGGACTCAATAGAGCCTGAGGCAGGCAATGGGACTCAATAGATCCTGAGTGCAGGCTATGGGACTCAATAGAGCCTGAGCGCAGGCTGATGGGACTCAATAGATCCTGAGCGCAGGCTGATGGGACTCAATAGAGCCTGAGCGCAGGCTGATGGGACTCAATAGAGCCTGAGTGCAGGCTGATGGGACTCAATAGAGCCTGAGCGCAGGCTGATGGGACTCATAGAGCCTGAGCAGCTATGGGACTCATAGAGCCTGAGCGCAGGCTTATGGGACTCAATAGAGCCTGATGGCAGGCTGATGGGACTCAATAGAGCCTGAGTGCAGGCTAATGGGACTCAATAGAGCCTGAGCGCAGGCTGCATGGGACTCAATAGAGCCTGAGCGCAGGCTGATGGGACTCAATAGAGCCTGAGCGCAGGCTGATGGGACTCAATAGAGCCTGAGTGCAGGCTGATGGGACTCAATAGAGCCTGAGTGCAGGCTGATGGGACTCAATAGAGCCTGAGCGCAGGCTGATGGGACTCAATAGAGCCTGAGTGCAGGCTGATGGACTCAATAGAGCCTGAGCGCAGGCTGATGGGACTCAATAGAGCCTGAGTGCAGGCTGATGGGACTCAATAGAGCCTGAGTGCAGGCTGATGGGACTCAATAGAGCCTGAGTGCAGGCTGATGGGACTCAATAGAGCCTGAGTCGCAGGCTGATGGGACTCAATAGAGCCTGAGTGCAGGCTAATGGGACTCAATAGAGCCTGAGGCAGGCTGATGGGACTCAATAGAGCCTGAGCGCAGGCTGATGGGACTCAATAGAGCCTGAGCGCAGGCTGTGGGACTCAATAGAGCCTGAGTGCAGGCTGATGGGACTCAATAGAGCCTGAGTGCAGGCTGATGGGACTCAATAGAGCCTGAGTGCAGGCTGATGGGACTCAATAGAGCCTGAGTGCAGGCTGATGGGACTCAATAGAGCCTGAGCGCAGGCTGATGGGACTCAATAGAGCCTGAGTGCAGGCTGATGGGACTCAATAGAGCCTGAGCGCAGGCTGATGGGACTCAATAGAGCCTGAGCTGCAGGCTGATGGGACTCAATAGAGCCTGAGTGCAGGCTAATGGGACTCAATAGAGCCTGAGTCGCAGGCTGATGGGACTCAATAGAGCCTGAGCGCAGGCTGAATGGGACTCAATAGAGCCTGAGCGCCAGGCTGATGGGACTCAATAGAGCCTGAGCGCAGGCTGATGGGACTCAATAGAGCCTGAGCGCAGGCTGATGGGGACTCAATAGAGCCTGAGCGCAGGGCTAATGGGACTCAATAGAGCCTGAGCGCAGGCTAATGGGACTCAATAGAGCCTGAGCGCAGGCTAATGGGACTCAATAGAGCCTGAGCGCAGGCTAATGGGACTCAATAGAGCCTGAGCGCAGGCTGATGGGACTCAATAGAGCCTGAGCGCAGGCTGATGGGACTCAATAGAGCCTGAGCGCAGGCTGATGGGACTCAATAGAGCCTGAGTGCAGGCTGATGGGACTCAATAGAGCCTGAGCGCAGGCTGATGGGACTCAATAGAGCCTGAGCGCAGGCTGATGGGACTCAATAGAGCCTGAGTGCAGGCTGATGGGACTCAATAGAGCCTGAGCGCAGGCTAATGGGACTCAATAGAGCCTGAGTGCAGGCTGATGGGACTCAATAGAGCCTGAGCGCAGGCTAATGGGACTCAATAGAGTCTGAGTGCAGGCTAATGGGACTCAATAGAGCCTGAGTGCAGGCTGATGGGACTCAATAGAGCCTGAGTGCAGGCTAATGGGACTCAATAGAGCCTGAGCACAGGCTGATGGGACTCAATAGAGCCTGAGCGCAGGCTGATGGGACTCAATAGAGCCTGAGTGCAGGCTGATGGGACTCAATAGAGCCTGAGTGCAGGCTAATGGGACTCAATAGAGCCTGAGCACAGGCTAATGGGACTCAATAGAGCCTGAGTGCAGGCTGATGGGACTCAATAGAGCCTGAGTGCAGGCTAATGGGACTCAATAGAGCCTGAGCACAGGCTGATGGGACTCAATAGAGCCTGAGCGCAGGCTGATGGGACTCAATAGAGCCTGAGCGCAGGCTGATGGGACTCAATGGAGCCTGAGTGCAGGCTGATGGGACTCAATAGAGCCTGAGCGCAGGCTGATGGGACTCAATAGAGCCTGAGCGCAGGCTGATGGGACTCAATAGAGCCTGAGTGCAGGCTGATGGGACTCAATAGAGCCTGAGTGCAGGCTGGGACAAAGAGCCTGAGTGCAGGCTGATGGGACTCAATAGAGCTTGAGCGCAGGCTAATGGGACTCAATAACAGCAGTTAGCAGTTTAGCTGCTGCTAACGTTAGTAGCCAACAGCTAAATGTAACTGCTATCAGCTAACGGTTACCTTTAAATGCTAACGGCTGATGCTTACAGCTAGCAGCTAACATCAACAGCTAACTGCTAACAGTTAAACCAACTGGTTGACTTTGAGAGGAGTGAGAGGCTGAATCTCTGAGGAGTGAGAGGCTGAATCTCCTCTGAAGAGTGAGAGGCTGAATCTCTGAGGAGTGAGAGGCTGAATCTCTGAGGAGTGAGAGGCTGAATCTCTGAGGAGTGAGAGGCTGAATCTCTGAGGAGTAGTGCTGGGGGGAAACGATTATTTTGAAAACGATTAATCGGGCGATTATTTGATCGATTAGTCGACTAATCTAACGATTATTTTTCTGTTGTTCAATTCATAAAAAACGTAATGGAAAAAAAACGTAATGGAAAAAACATTTTTTTCACGAAACTGTGTCTCAGGGGATCTTAATATTTAAGAACCTATTAATGTGTTATACCAGATTAACGGGAATAATCTCAGCTAACTGACGATACAAACCATGTTTACCAAAACAAAACACAAGTCTCATAAGAAGCATCTAAATGACCCCTGAGCGAAAAATGCTAACGGACATTGGCACAGAACTCAAGATAAAAGTACCCTTATTACTTATCGTAGCTGCACATACAAGATATCCGATTAAAGCTGAGACTCCACAGATTATGTAGGTATATAGTATCATCACTGAGTGATCCGGACTCGCGACAGGGGAAGCAAATACAGTCATCACAACATGTACCTTCACAGAGCTTCTAGGGAGATCGTCTCACCACCGTAGCTGTCAATCTGATCAAAGTACGTGTTCAATGGCATTAAAATGAGAAAAAACGCGGCTGAATCGGTTAATCCATAGGTTTTTAACGTCTATGTATAAAAAAATGATTGAATTT
The DNA here is from genome assembly GCF_902827175.1 of Gymnodraco acuticeps. Taxonomy (NCBI): domain Eukaryota; kingdom Metazoa; phylum Chordata; class Actinopteri; order Perciformes; family Bathydraconidae; genus Gymnodraco; species Gymnodraco acuticeps. The sequence continues at coordinate 22,530 of NW_022990866.1, read as the reverse complement.
ATAATCCATAATTCCATTTTATGTAAAAAATCGGAGAGCAAATGCTAGCTGCTAATGGTAGCCACCACAGCTAGCTGCTGCTTCTGCTAGGCTATGCAGCAGTCTAAGTGAGATATAAATATATAAATATCTTTGCGTTTTGGACTAACTTTAAAATATTCCCATGCTTTTGAAGACCTGGGGCGAGATTTTTTCGTTTGGGGGCTTCGTGCGCAATCCTGTGAGGAGGAGGTGGTAGCCGTTTCAGTCTCCATTGTGTTTGAAGTGCGATTGCGAACTGCTTGTTGCTTTGGGTGACCCACGTGTGTGTAGCGACGCGTCGACGCGGAAATATGTCGTCGACGATATTTTGAAGTCGACGCGTCGCTACAGCACTACTGAGGAGTGAGAGGTTCTACGTGCTACGTGCTGCGGCTTACTCAGGATTATGAGGATCGCTTTAATGACTTCTACAAACCAAATCATCCTAAAGGGATTTATGTTTGATACGAATCAGAGAGCTGACTTTTATACATCCTGAAATACACGGTTTATTATTAGATACCATTAAAGTGTGGAAATGTGAAGTCTGCACTTTAAAAAGCTCCAGAAAAGATGTTACATTGACCTTTTGGGTTGAGTTCAAACACGTGTTGTTTCCTAAGCAGAGTAAACAGCTTAGATTGAGTCTGTCTCACTCAGAAAGGAGAACATTTAGACCAAGTGGGAAAGTGACAGATCAGACCTTCAAGCTCCAGAAAAGCTGTTGCTTTGACTTTGAATGGGACTTTTTTAGGGAAAACTTCATTCTTGTGATTTATTTAGTGATAATCTGCGTCTAACAGAAACCAGTGAGTGCATCGTGGAGAGGAGGGAGAGCAGCACAGAGACGTTTTGTGGACCTGCTGGTTCATTCAGACCCCCTCTCTCACACACACACACACACACACACACACACACACACACACACACACACACACACACACACACACACACACACACACACACACTGGAAAACAAAAAGCTGGAGGTTTGCATGATAATGTTGGCAGCTGCCTGAGGGCGACCCCCCCCACCACTCATTCACAGGGTCAGACACCCCATTCATCCAGTGTGTGTGTGTGTGTGTGTGTGTGTGTGTGTGTGTGTGTGTGTGTGTGTGTGTGTGTGTGTGTGTGTGTGTGACTGTGTGTGTGTCCTCATGAGGATAATGTTGGTTTTCTTCGTTCCTAGTTTAAGCTCTCATTTGGTCACCTCCTCTGTGAGTTCGAGTGTGTGTGTGTGTGTGTGTGTGTGTGTGTGTGTGTGTGTGTGTGTGTGTGTGTGTGTGACTGTGTGTATGTCTGTTAGCTGCTACCTCTCAAAATGGTTAGTTTCTCACCTGAAAACACTCAAATCTTTAATAAGGCATTTATATCGCACACACACACACACACACACACACACACACACACACACACATCCATATCAAGTCAGCAAATCCATTCACGGAGGCTGCGGGGCTGTCGCCATGGCAACAGAGAGATGAAAGGAGGAAGGAGAGACATATTTTGGGATGGCGGGAGACACTCATTATCACCATGGACACTGAATAATGCTGATGTTACTGCACACACACACACACACACACACACACACACACACGCACACACACACACACACACACACACACACACGCACACACACACACACACACACACACACACACGCACACACACACACACACACACACACGCACACACACACACACACACACATGTTATATTATCATTATCACCCATTACTGCAACAGGGTTCAGTCATCTTCACACACACTTTAATTAAAGACCCTGAACACTTTCCCACATTGTGTGTGTGTGTGTGTGTGTGTGTGTTGTGATTTCTCCCAGCATGCCCCAGTGTTTCCTCACTGTGACAGATTACAGAAGTGGGTCAGATCTCGATGGGATGATCTGTTCTGCAGAAACAGAGTTTAACACGTAGAAGCTGAGACTCAGTTCTCAGTAGGGTTGGGTATCGTTTGAATTTCCACGATTCTGATTCCGATTCTACTTTTCGATTCCGGTTCTTAACGGTTCTCAATTCCGGTTCTTTGAGAGGTAAAACAATGATACATGCTTCTTCCACCAAAAAGATTACATTTATTCGAGAGACTTTTACACAGGTTAGTTTACAGTAATATCCACATGAATCAGTTTATATTCACTGCTCTGTAACCTGAGAACCACTGAAGCTACAGCAGTGCAACTTTTAAAGAACAGTTCTTGTTGAGGAAACAAGCAGATCTGCCTCTCAGGCAAACCGGGAAGAAATGTTGAACATGTTAAAGTAAAATGCTTCAATCTGGTGCACTTTGAGCAGAACTACTAGAGACTAGATCTAGGGGTACAACTCTAAACACCCATATGAAAAAGATCGGTTTACATTTTAATAATCAAATAAGTATGTGAGCATAACCAGTAACCCATAGCCAATAACAAATACATGGAACGTATTTTATTTTTGTTGTTCATTCATATCTTATTTTACTATTTTATTAATGCATATTTTTGTATCTCTCCAGTTTAAAACGATATGTCTGGTTTACTGTCCTATAGTATACACTGGAATGATTTCAAACCTGTTTTATCCCAATCATTATAAAGGAGTGCCTTGGAAATATGTGTTTACATAAATTGTGATCAAAACGTTTGAGTCCCACTGAGATAACTTAGACTAAAGTGAACTATCTAAACACTCAGAGTCCTTTACCTCACTGAGCTGTAGTTATCAGCCTCTCAGTCTGACTGGAGAGAGCTCTCCCTCCACATGATTGCAGAAACATCTTCTTATAGCCGTTAGAGCAGCTAGCACCAGATGCTAATAACAACAGCGCGTACCGGTCCCTCTCTCCCTCGCTCGCTCCCACGCTCACTCGCACGTTGGCTATGAGCTGCGGGCGCCAGACAAGCCAACATCCCCCATTTTCATCACTTGCAGCGCCCATCGTACAGGGCGAATGAAACGTGTAACCGGGGTGAAAAGGGTGTTACATTTGCTTAATTATGAATGTTGTTACATCAAGGCCGAACATTAGGATGAGCCCCAACGGTCAAACATTTTGTTTCCCTCCCAGAGCTGTCAGCGCAGCGCCTCCACAGATCTGGCGCCCTAGGCGAACATCTACAACGCCAGTGCGACGGGCCGGCCCTGGTCTCAGGTTACGCTGTAGGAAGTGTAGGTACAACGCTACATTTCCCGCCCGCCGCAGTCACACAGTAGGCTACGGAGAGCGGCGAGAAACATTTCCTCAGGCATCGAAAAGCGGAATCAAAATTCACATTTCTAAATGATGCCGTTGGAATCTAAATGTTGGAACCGGTTCCGAACCGGAACCGGTTCTCGGTACCCAACCCTAGTTCTCAGTCGACCAGTTTCTGTTTGTTTTCATGAGGATTGACTTTCTGAGAAACTTCGGTGCACGTATATCTGGGTGAACAAGATCAGAGCTGGTGCTTCCTCATGAGCTTTTGAGAGGAATCGCAGTTCTACAGGTGTGGAGTTCGGCCTGATGTTGATGAAGACATCTGCCTTCAGATCGAACATGTGGTCCCAGTTCATTGGATCGTCACTGGTTTCAGATCGAACATGTGGTCCCAGTTCTTACATCCCATTGGATCGTCACTGGCTTCAGATCGAACATGTGGTCCCAGTTCTTACATCCCATTGGATCGTCACTGGTTTCAGATCGAACATGTGGTCCCAGTTCTTACATCCCATTGGATCGTCACTGGTTTCAGATCGAACATGTGGTCCCAGTTCTTACATCCCATTGGATCGTCACTGGTTTCAGATCGAACATGTGGTCCCAGTTCTTACATCCCTTTGGATCGTCACTGGTTTCAGATCGAACATGTGGTCCCAGTTCTTACATCCCATTGGATCGTCACTGGTTTCAGATCGAACATGTGGTCCCAGTTCTTACATCCCATTGGATCGTCACTGGTTTCAGATCGAACATGTGGTCCCAGTTCTTACATCCCATTGGATCGTCACTGGCTTCAGATCGAACATGTGGTCCCAGTTCTTACATCCCATTGGATCGTCACTGGTTTCAGATCGAACATGTGGTCCCAGTTCTTACATCCCTTTGGATCGTCACTGGTTTCAGATCGAACATGTGGTCCCAGTTCTTACATCCCATTGGATCGTCACTGGTTTCAGATCGAACATGTGGTCCCAGTTCTTACATCCCATTGGATCGTCACTGGGTTCAGATCGAACATGTGGTCCCAGTTCTTACATCCCATTGGATCGTCACTGGCTTCAGATCGAACATGTGGTCCCAGTTCTTACATCCCATTGGATCGTCACTGGTTTCAGATCGAACATGTGGTCCCAGTTCTTACATCCCTTTGGATCGTCACTGGTTTCAGATCGAACATGTGGTCCCAGTTCTTACATCCCATTGGATCGTCACTTGTTTCAGATCGAACATGTGGTCCAAGTTCTTACATCCCATTGGATCGTCACTGGTTTCAGATCGAACATGTGGTCCCAGTTCTTACATCCCATTGGATCGTCACTGGTTTCAGATCGAACATGTGGTCCCAGTTCTTACATCCCATTGGATCGTCACTGGTTTCAGATCGAACATGTGGTCCCAGTTCTTACATCCCATTGGATCGTCACTGGCTTCAGATCGAACATGTGGTCCCAGTTCTTACATCCCATTGGATCGTCACTGGTTTCAGATCGAACATGTGGTCCCAGTTCTTACATCCCTTTGGATCGTCACTGGTTTCAGATCGAACATGTGGTCCCAGTTCTTACATCCCATTGGATCGTCACTGGTTTCAGATCGAACATGTGGTCCCAGTTCTTACATCCCATTGGATCGTCACTGGTTTCAGATCGAACATGTGGTCCCAGTTCTTACATCCCATTGGATCGTCACTGGCTTCAGATCGAACATGTGGTCCCAGTTCTTACATCCCATTGGATCGTCACTGGTTTCAGATCGAACATGTGGTCCCAGTTCTTACATCCCATTGGATCGTCACTGGTTTCAGATCGAACATGTGGTCCCAGTTCTTACATCCCATTGGATCGTCACTGGTTTCAGATCGAACATGTGGTCCCAGTTCTTACATCCCTTTGGATCGTCACTGGTTTCAGATCGAACATGTGGTCCCAGTTCTTACATCCCATTGGATCGTCACTGGTTTCAGATCGAACATGTGGTCCAAGTTCTTACATCCCATTGGATCGTCACTGGTTTCAGATCGAACATGTGGTCCCAGTTCTTACATCCCATTGGATCGTCACTGGCTTCAGATCGAACATGTGGTCCCAGTTCTTACATCCCATTGGATCGTCACTGGCTTCAGATCGAACATGTGGTCCCAGTTCTTACATCCCATTGGATCGTCACTGGTTTCAGATCGAACATGTGGTCCCAGTTCTTACATCCCATTGGATCGTCACTTGTTTCAGATCGAACATGTGGTCCCAGTTCTTACATCCCATTGGATCGTCACTGGCTTCAGATCGAACATGTGGTCCCAGTTCTTACATCTCATTGGATCGTCACTGGTTTCAGATCGAACATGTGGTCCCAGTTCTTACATCCCTTTGGATCGTCACTGGTTTCAGATCGAACATGTGGTCCCAGTTCTTACATCCCTTTGGATCGTCACTGGTTTCAGATCGAACATGTGGTCCCAGTTCTTACATCCCATTGGATCGTCACTGGTTTCAGATCGAACATGTGGTCCCAGTTCTTACATCCCATTGGATCGTCACTGGCTTCAGATCGAACATGTGGTCCCAGTTCTTACATCCCATTGGATCGTCACTGGCTTCAGATCGAACATGTGGTCCCAGTTCTTACATCCCATTGGATCGTCACTGGTTTCAGATCGAACATGTGGTCCCAGTTCTTACATCCCATTGGATCGTCACTGGTTTCAGATCGAACATGTGGTCCCAGTTCTTACATCCCATTGGATCGTCACTGGTTTCAGATCGAACATGTGGTCCCAGTTCTTACATCCCATTGGATCGTCACTGGCTTCAGATCGAACATGTGGTCCCAGTTCTTACATCCCATTGGATCGTCACTGGTTTCAGATCAAACATGTGGTCCCAGTTCTTACATCCCATTGGATCGTCACTGGCTTCAGATCGAACATGTGGTCCCAGTTCTTACATCCCATTGGATCGTCACTGGTTTCAGATCGAACATGTGGTCCCAGTTCTTACATCCCATTGGATCGTCACTGGTTTCAGATCGAACATGTGGTCCCAGTTCTTACATCCCATTGGATCGTCACTGGTTTCAGATCGAACATGTGGTCCCAGTTCTTACATCCCATTGGATCGTCACTGGCTTCAGATCGAACATGTGGTCCCAGTTCTTACATCCCATTGGATCGTCACTGGTTTCAGATCGAACATGTGGTCCCAGTTCTTACATCCCATTGGATCGTCACTGGTTTCAGATCGAACATGTGGTCCCAGTTCTTACATCCCATTGGATCGTCACTGGTTTCAGATCGAACATGTGGTCCCAGTTCTTACATCCCATTGGATCGTCACTGGCTTGAGTTAAAACACCAATACATGTGTTTATGTTCTTCTGTTTGTTTAAAAAGGAGAACCAGGTTTCATTTCTCACGCTGACGATTTATTTCCAAACTGATCTCCCTTTGGATCTTTACCGATCAGCTGCTGTTTCGTTTTGAAAAGAAGAGTTTGTTTACGCGCTTCTGTTTATCCAGGGGGTCCGCGGGGTCTTCAAAAGTATTAAACGGCATTTCCTAAGGTATTACATTTTGTAGCTTGTTTCCAATAAGTCTCTGAATGGTCCAGAGAGGTTGTATTCTACAGTCTGCCTGAATGTAGTCATGGTGTAGGTGTGCAGTGTGATTCTGTGTAGTTTATTGATGGCATCCCGTTGGACGTCATCTGAACAGGACATCGCACGCTCACTGCTTGATAGCTCGCGAAGGTCCGTTTACGCCGGTTGTTGAACAACATCGTTATGGGGAAATGCAAGTCTGCGTCCAAATGGTTGGAAGATAAGCAGGAAGGACAATCAGTACTGTATATAGTCAATGTGAGGTAAAGTGTGTCGCCAAGGGAACCGGTTAGAACTCCAAGTGGAGATGAGGTCTTAGAGTGTACGGAAAGGGTCTTGAAAGGTCTTCCATGTGACTTCAGGACTCCTGCATCTACCCTGATACAGAAAGAGTCTTTATTCTGTCAGGGTGAAGACGTCAAGGGTTAGCAACGTCTGTTAGAGTATGTAGTTCTCATGTAGTTCACATGTAGTTGATATAAGTACATGGTGTAGTTGATATGAGTACATGGTGTAGTTGATATAAGTACATGGTGTAGTTGATATAAGTACATAGTGTAGTTGATATAAGTACATAGTGTAGTTGATATAAGTACATAGTGTAGTTGATATGAGTACATAGTGTAGTTGATATGAGTACATAGTGTAGTTGATATGAGTACATAGTGTAGTTGATATAAGTACATGGTGTAGTTGATATGAGTACATAGTGTAGTTGATATAAGTACATAGTGTAGTTGATATAAGTACATAGTGTAGTTGATATGAGTACATGGTGTAGTTGATATAACTACATAGTGTAGTTGATATAAGTACATAGTGTAGTTGATATGAGTACATAGTGTAGTTGATATAAGTACATAGTGTAGTTGATATAAGTACATAGTGTAGTTGATATGAGTACATAGTGTAGTTGATATAAGTACATAGTGTAGTTGATATAAGTACATAGTGTAGTTGATATAAGTACATGGTGTAGTTGATATGAGTACATAGTGTAGTTGATATAAGTACATGGTGTAGTTGATATAACTACATAGTGTAGTTGATATAAGTACATAGTGTAGTTGATATAAGTACATAGTGTAGTTGATATGAGTACATGGTGTAGTTGATATAACTACATAGTGTAGTTGATATAAGTACATGGTGTAGTTGATATAACTACATAGTGTAGTTGATATAAGTACATAGTGTAGTTGGTGTAGTTGATATAAGTACATGGTGTAGTTGATATAACTACATAGTGTAGTTGATATAAGTACATAGTGTAGTTGATATGAGTACATAGTGTAGTTGATATAAGTACATGGTGTAGTTGATATAAGTACATGGTGTAGTTGATATAACTACATAGTGTAGTTGATATAATTACATAGTGTAGTTGATATAAGTACATAGTGTAGTTGATATGAGTACATAGTGTAGTTGATATAAGTACATGGTGTAGTTGATATAACTACATAGTGTAGTTGATATAAGTACATAGTGTAGTTGATATGAGTACATAGTGTAGTTGATATGAGTACATAGTGTAGTTGATATGAGTACATAGTGTAGTTGATATAAGTACATGGTGTAGTTGTTATGAGTACATAGTGTAGTTGATATAAGTACATGGTGTAGTTGATATAACTACATAGTGTAGTTGATATAAGTACATAGTGTAGTTGATATGAGTACATAGTGTAGTTGATATAACTACATAGTGTAGTTGATATGAGTACATAGTGTAGTTGATATGAGTACATAGTGTAGTTGATATAACTACATAGTGTAGTTTATGTAAGTACATAGTGTAGTTGATATAAGTACATAGTGTAGTTGATATGAGTACATAGTGTAGTTGATATGAGTACATAGTGTAGTTGATATGAGTACATGGTGTAGTTGATATGAGTACATGGTGTAGTTGATATAAGTACATAGTGTAGTTGATATAAGTACATAGTGTAGTTGATATAAGTACATAGTGTAGTTGATATAACTACATAGTGTAGTTGATATAAGTACATGGTGTAGTTGATATAACTACATAGTGTAGTTGATATAACTACATAGTGTAGTTGATATAACTACATAGTGTAGTTGATATAAGTACATGGTGTAGTTGATATAACTACATAGTGTAGTTGATATAAGTACATAGTGTAGTTGATATAAGTACATAGTGTAGTTGATATAAGTACATGGTGTAGTTGATATAAGTACATGGTGTAGTTGATATAACTACATAGTGTAGTTGATATAAGTACATAGTGTAGTTGATATGAGTACATAGTGTAGTTAATATAAGTACATGGTGTAGTTGATATAAGTACATGGTGTAGTTGATATAACTACATAGTGTAGTTGATATAAGTACATAGTGTAGTTGATATAAGTACATAGTGTAGTTGATATAAGTACATAGTGTAGTTGATATAAGTACATGGTGTAGTTGATATAACTACATAGTGTAGTTGATATAACTACATAGTGTAGTTGATATAAGTACATAGTGTAGTTGATATGAGTACATAGTGTAGTTGATATGAGTACATGGTGTAGTTGATATAAGTACATAGTGTAGTTGATATAAGTACATAGTGTAGTTGATATAAGTACATAGTGTAGTTGATATAACTACATAGTGTAGTTGATATAAGTACATGGTGTAGTTGATATGAGTACATAGTGTAGTTGATATAAGTACATAGTGTAGTTGATATAACTACATAGTGTAGTTGATATAACTACATAGTGTAGTTGATATAAGTACATGGTGTAGTTGATATAACTACATAGTGTAGTTGATATAAGTACATAGTGTAGTTGATATAAGTACATAGTGTAGTTGATATAAGTACATGGTGTAGTTGATATAAGTACATGGTGTAGTTGATATAACTACATAGTGTAGTTGATATAAGTACATAGTGTAGTTGATATGAGTACATAGTGTAGTTAATATAAGTACATGGTGTAGTTGATATAAGTACATAGTGTAGTTGATATGAGTACATAGTGTAGTTGATATAAGTACATAGTGTAGTTGATATAACTACATAGTGTAGTTGATATAAGTACATAGTGTAGTTGATATAAGTACATAGTGTAGTTGATATGAGTACATAGTGTAGTTGATATAAGTACATGGTGTAGTTGATATAACTACATAGTGTAGTTGATATAAGTACATAGTGTAGTTGATATAAGTACATAGTGTAGTTGATATAAGTACATAGTGTAGTTGATATGAGTACATAGTGTAGTTGATATAAGTACATGGTGTAGTTGATATAACTACATAGTGTAGTTGATATAAGTACATGGTGTAGTTGATATGAGTACATAGTGTAGTTGATATGAGTACATAGTGTAGTTGATATGAGTACATAGTGTAGTTGATATGAGTACATAGTGTAGTTGATATGAGTACATAGTGTAGTTGATATAAGTACATAGTGTAGTTGATATAAGTACATAGTATAGTTGATATAAGTACATTGTGTAGTTGATATAAGTACATGGTGTAGTTGATATAAGTACATGGTGTAGTTGATATGAGTACATAGTGTAGTTGATATAAGTACATAGTGTAGTTGATATAACTACATAGTGTAGTTGATATAAGTACATAGTGTAGTTGATATAAGTACATCGTGTAGTTGATATAAGTACATAGTGTAGTTGATATAAGTACATGGTGTAGTTGATATGAGTACATAGTGTAGTTGATATAAGTACATAGTGTAGTTGATATAACTACATAGTGTAGTTGATATAAGTACATAGTGTAGTTGATATGAGTACATAGTGTAGTTGATATAAGTACATAGTGTAGTTGATATAACTACATAGTGTAGTTGATATAAGTACATAGTGTAGTTGATATGAGTACATAGTGTAGTTGATATAAGTACATTGTGTAGTTGATATAAGTACATAGTGTAGTTGATATAAGTACATAGTGTAGTTGATATAACTACATAGTGTAGTTGATATAAGTACATAGTGTAGTTGATATGAGTACATAGTGTAGTTGATATAAGTACATTGTGTAGTTGATATAACTACATAGTGTAGTTGATATAAGTACATAGTGTAGTTGATATAAGTACATTGTGTAGTTGATATAAGTACATGGTGTAGTTGATATGAGTACATAGTGTAGTTGATATAAGTACATAGTGTAGTTGATATAACTACATAGTGTAGTTGATATAAGTACATAGTGTAGTTGATATGAGTACATAGTGTAGTTGATATGAGTACATGGTGTAGTTGATATGAGTACATAGTGTAGTTGATATAACTACATAGTGTAGTTGATATAAGTACATAGTGTAGTTGATATGAGTACATGGTGTAGTTGATATAACTACATAGTGTAGTTGATATAAGTACATGGTGTAGTTGATATAACTACATAGTGTAGTTGATATAACTACATAGTGTAGTTGATATAAGTACATAGTGTAGTTGATATAAGTACATTGTGTAGTTGATATAAGTATATAGTGTAGTTGATATGAGTACATAGTGTAGTTGATATAAGTACATGGTGTAGTTGATATGAGTACATAGTGTAGTTGATATAACTACATAGTGTAGTTGATATAACTACATAGTGTAGTTGATATAAGTACATAGTGTAGTTGATATGAGTACATGGTGTAGTTGATATAACTACATAGTGTAGTTGATATAAGTACATAGTGTAGTTGATATAACTACATAGTGTAGTTGATATGAGTACATGGTGTAGTTGATATAACTACATAGTGTAGTTGATATAACTACATAGTGTAGTTGATATAACTACATAGTGTAGTTGATATAAGTACATAGTGTAGTTGATATAAGTACATAGTGTAGTTGATATAACTACATAGTGTAGTTGATATAACTACATAGTGTAGTTGATATAACTACATAGTGTAGTTGATATAAGTACATAGTGTAGTTGATATAACTACATAGTGTAGTTGATATAACTACATAGTGTAGTTGATATAACTACATAGTGTAGTTGATATAAGTACATAGTGTAGTTGATATGAGTACATGGTGTAGTTGATATAAGTACATAGTGTAGTTGATATAACTACATAGTGTATTTGATATGAGTACATAGTGTAGTTGATATAAGTACATGGTGTAGTTGATATAAGTACATAGTGTAGTTGATATAACTACATAGTGTATTTGATATGAGTACATAGTGTAGTTGATATAAGTACATAGTGTAGTTGATATAAGTACATAGTGTAGTTGATATGAGTACATGGTGTAGTTGATATAACTACATAGTGTAGTTGATATAACTACATAGTGTATTTGATATGAGTACATAGTGTAGTTGATATAAGTACATAGTGTAGTTGATATGAGTACATAGTGTAGTTGATATAAGTACATAGTGTACTTGATATAAGTACATAGTGTAGTTGATATAAGTACATAGTGTAGTCCCAGCTCTGATTGGCCGTTCAGTGTTTTCTGAGCTCTGTTGCTTTCAGATGAGGAAACCAGTGTTTCTGTTATTTTGATATTGGAGTTTTATCTCGTCCGCGAGGCGTCGGCTCAATAAAACCTGCTGATAGCATCAGACTGAGAACAAGGAAGTCAGATCAGCTGATTCCAGACCAGTTATTAAAGCTTTACGAGAAACAGGTTTCATAGATCGAGGAAAAAGATGTCTGGGACAGGGTGAAGCGTCTCCAGGAAATAGACACAGCCGATTTGTTTGTTTGCCATCTGTTTACTATTATTTGTATTTCATTTTATTGTCATATTTTATTTCTTGTTTTTTCATTTTCCTTTTTTAATTTATATTTCATTTGTTAAGATGTGGAGTTCTTTGTCCGGCACGCATGCCTTTAAATGCTCTTCAATGTCCTTTAGAGGATATTAAAGTGAATATGATTTGGGGAATATTTTCAGTAAATACTCACAGCCTGTGGTGAGTTCAGGGTGCGTGGGAATAAGAAGTGTTCACTATATATTGGGCACCACACATTAGTGGTTCAGGGAATATAGTATTGATTACTTTTGTCAGTAAAAGCATGACGTCCTGCAGACATCCAGTAATTAGACACGGGAGCAGCTAAAGACCCCGAACCAACAGTGAGGATGTTCAGTGAGTGCCGACTCCGGACAAGCAGCAACAACTAGAATGTTCCCCGTTATGAACTTGTGTTATGTCTTCCTTATTGCAATAGTAATTATTATGTGTGCACATGTTGGCCTACGCTTGAAGTTGTGGCTTTAGGCTGCTGCTGAGCAACGCACAAGTCATGTAAAGAGTTACTTTATGTAGAGAGTAACAAAGTAAAGTCATATATTACTTTTTTTTAAAGTAATGAGTAATATGTAATATATTACCTTTTGAGAAGCCTTATAGTGGCTCTAATTAGATAAAGAGAGTCGTGTCTAATTCCTGGAAGCCGTAATGTTCTTTTATGTTTGAATGTGTTTTAAAGTCTTCTTTTACATTACATGACATGTCAGTTGTTAGACGCTTTTATCCAAAGCGACTTACATACTCAATACTGTGGGCAATCCCCTCTTCTTCGTGTTTTCAGATTCAAATTCAAAGATTTTATTTCTCCCTGTTTCAGAGACATCCAGTAATTAGACACGGCCCTGAGGAGCCTTATAGTGGCTCTAATTAGAGAAGGAGGGTCGTGTCTAATTCCTGGAAGCCGTAAAGTTCTTCTGCTGTATGTTTGAAAGTGTTTTAGAGTTAAAGGCTTCTTCTACTTCTTCGTTCGAATGCATATTATTAAGTCTCCTCCTTCCTGTTTCAGAGCGCGTTGGCGTAATGATGTCCCTTGATGTTTGAATGTGTTTTAAAGTCTTCTCCTCCTTCCTGTTTCAGAGCGCGTGTGCGTTCCAGGCGTCTCTGAGCGATGGCGGTCAGATCGTGGCGACGCTGGAGCGCTCCGATCTCCAGGAGAACGTGACGGCGTACGCTGCTCAGATCTCAGGAGGAACAAGGCCCATCGTCGTGCAGTTTGAGAACGCCAGCGAGCTGAAGGTCAAGGAGCTGAAGGTCAAGGAGCTGAAGGTCAACGCCTCGCTGCACGGCCTCTGCTACAGCGTCAGCTTGCTGCTGAGAGAGGGGCCGGACGGCTGGTCCAAACCCATCAGAACCATCCCAGTGCTCACCAGTGAGTTACTATGTTACTCACTGCACATATTATTCACATTCGATTTCTACGATTTCAATCATATTCAATGTACACACTGCTATATTCTGATTATATATAATGTTATTATAGTTTCTTCAAATAGTTTTCTATCTGTGTTTTTAATGTTTTGTTTTATTTGTATGTATGCTCCACGACACGTGTGTTACCGTACGTGGTAATAAACCTGTTTCTGGTTCTGGTTCTTTATAAACCCCTTAAATATCATGTTTTCTGAGAAACCCTTAACTACCAGGGTGCTTTTTAAGACTGAACTATACTGACATGTGTGTGTGTATGATTACAGTAATGATGATGTGTGTGTGTTCAGAGCCTCTCCCCGTGCGCAGCGTGCACATCTGGGACTACAGAGAGTCTCCAGAGACCGGCGTGGTGTTCCAGCTGCAGCCACCAGGGGGCAGCGTGTTCAGCCGCGTCAACATCAGCTACAGCGAGGGGGCGGAGCCTCGCTACATGCTGTACAAAGGTTATTACTATATTAAAGGTCTCCCATCATGCACGATGCCTTTCTGATGTCTTTTATACATCAATACAGAGATTACACCCTTTACTCAAGTAGAAGTACACACATCCTTTACTCAAGTAGAAGTACACACACCCTTTACTCAAGTAGAAGTACACACATCCTTTACTCAAGTAGAAGTACACACATCCTTTACTCAAGTAGAAGTACACACATCCTTTACTCAAGTAGAAGTACACACATCCTTTCCTCAAGTAGAAGTACACACATCCTTTACTCAAGTAGAAGTACACACACCCTTTACTCAAGTAAAAGTACACACATCCTGTACTCAAGTAGAAGTACACACATCCTGTGCTCAAGTAGAAGTACACACACCCTTTACTCAAGTAGAAGTACACACATCCTTTCCTCAAGTAGAAGTACACACATCCTTTACTCAAGTAGAAGTACACACACCCTTTACTCAAGTAGAAGTACACACATCCTTTACTCAAGTAGAAGTACACACATCCTTTACTCAAGTAGAAGTACACACATCCTGTACTCAAGTAGAAGTACACACATCCTGTGCTCAAGTAGAAGTACACACACCCTTTACTCAAGTAGAAGTACACACACCCTTTACTCAAGTAGAAGTACACACATCCTTTACTCAAGTAGAAGTACACACACCCTTTACTCAAGTAGAAGTACACACATCCTTTACTCAAGTAGAAGTACACACATCCTTTACTCAAGTAGAAGTACACACATCCTTTACTCAAGTAGAAGTACACACATCCTTTCCTCAAGTAGAAGTACACACATCCTTTACTCAAGTAGAAGTACACACACCCTTTACTCAAGTAGAAGTACACACATCCTTTACTCAAGTAGAAGTACACACATCCTTTACTCAAGTAGAAGTACACACATCCTTTACTCAAGTAGAAGTACACACATCCTTTACTCAAGTAGAAGTACACACATCCTTTACTCAAGTAGAAGTACACACATCCTGTACTCAAGTAGAAGTACACACATCCTGTGCTCAAGTAGAAGTACACACACCCTTTACTCAAGTAGAAGTACACACATCCTTTCCTCAAGTAGAAGTACACACATCCTTTACTCAAGTAGAAGTACACACACCCTTTACTCAAGTAGAAGTACACACATCCTTTACTCAAGTAGAAGTACACACATCCTTTACTCAAGTAGAAGTACACACATCCTGTACTCAAGTAGAAGTACACACATCCTGTGCTCAAGTAGAAGTACACACACCCTTTACTCAAGTAGAAGTACACACATCCTTTACTCAAGCAGAAGTACACATATCCTTTACTCAAGTAGAAGTACACACATCCTGTACTCAAGTAGAAGTACACACATCCTGTGCTCAAGTAGAAGTACACACACCCTTTACTCAAGTAGAAGTACACACACCCTTTACTCAAGTAGAAGTACACACATCCTTTACTCAAGTAGAAGTGCACACACCCTTTACTCAAGTAGAAGTACACACATCCTTTACTCAAGCAGAAGTACACACATCCTTTACTCAAGTAGAAGTACACACATCCTGTACTCAAGTAGAAGTACACACATCCTGTGCTCAAGTAGAAGTACACACATCCTTTACTCAAGTAGAAGTACACACATCCTGTGCTCAAGTAGAAGTACACACATCCTTTACTCAAGCAGAAGTACACACATCCTTTACTCAAGTAGAAGTGCACACATCCTTTACTCAAGTAGAAGTACACACATCCTTTACTCAAGTAGAAGTACACACATCCTTTACTCAAGTAGAAGTACACACATCCTTTACTCAAGTAGAAGTACACACATCCCTTACTCAAGTAGAAGTACACACATCCTTTACTCAAGTAGAAGTACAAACATCCTGTGCTCAAGTAGAAGTGCACACATCCTTTCCTCAAGTAGAAGTACACTCATCCTTTCCTCAAGTAGAAGTACACACATCCTTTACTCAAGTAGAAGTACACACATCCTTTACTCAAGTAGAAGTACAAACATCCTTTACTCAAGTAGAAGTACACACATCCTTTACTCAAGTAGAAGTGCACACATCCCTTACTCAAGTAGAAGTACACACATCCTGTACTCAAGTAGAAGTACACGCATCCCTTACTCAAGTAGAAGTACACACATCCTTTACTCAAGTAGAAGTACACACATCCCTTACTCAAGTAGAAGTACACACATCCTTTACTCAAGTAGAAGTACACACATCCTGTACTCAAGTAGAAGTACACACATCCTGTACTCAAGTAGAAGTACACACATCCTTTCCTCAAGTAGAAGTACACACATCCTTTACTCAAGTAGAAGTACACACATCCTTTACTCAAGTAGAAGTACACACATCCTTTACTCAAGTAGAAGTGCACACATCCTTTCCTCAAGTAGAAGTACACACATCCTTTACTCAAGTAGAAGTACACACATCCTTTACTCAAGTAGAAGTACAAACATCCTTTACTCAAGTAGAAGTACACACATCCCTTACTCAAGTAGAAGTGCACACATCCCTTACTCAAGTAGAAGTACACACATCCTTTACTCAAGTAGAAGTACACACATCCTTTACTCAAGTAGAAGTACACACATCCTTTACTCAAGTAGAAGTGCACACATCCCTTACTCAAGTAGAAGTACACACATCCTGTACTCAAGTAGAAGTACACGCATCCCTTACTCAAGTAGAAGTACACACATCCTTTACTCAAGTAGAAGTACACACATCCCTTACTCAAGTAGAAGTACACACATCCTTTACTCAAGTAGAAGTACACACATCCTGTACTCAAGTAGAAGTACACACATCCTGTACTCAAGTAGAAGTACACACATCCTTTCCTCAAGTAGAAGTACACACATCCTTTACTCAAGTAGAAGTACACACATCCTTTACTCAAGTAGAAGTACACACATCCTTTACTCAAGTAGAAGTGCACACATCCTTTCCTCAAGTAGAAGTACACACATCCTTTACTCAAGTAGAAGTACACACATCCTTTACTCAAGTAGAAGTACACACATCCTTTACTCAAGTAGAAGTACAGATACTCGTGTTTAAAGTAGTGAACTGGTGAAAGTAGAAGTACTGACTAAACTTCTTTACTCAAGTGAAAGTAAAGTACTTTGAAGTGTACTTCAGTAGAAAGTACCCATAACTAGCAGCTGCTTTAAAGAGTACCTGACCTCCCTTTATATTAAAGAACAATAATGTAATTGTTAGCTAATGAATGTTTCCAATGAACGTGTTCTGGAAGTAATCTGGTCTGTGTTTACATTAGCATGCTAACACTCAGAGCTAACCTGCTGGAGAGAGTGTGTGAAGAAGCAGGAAATCAAAAGGAAGTCACCTTGTGGTAAACCTGAGAGAGAGAAAGAGTTTGAGCTCCATCCTGTTTCAGAGAGAATCCTTGATGTGGTTTGGAACATGATGTGGAGTTTCATCACGGCAGCATTTAGCTGAGTTTCTGCTGGGAGAGTTCTGAGCAGGCATTAGCTCCGCCTACTCTTTAAAAAAACACCTAACAGCTTGAAGAGAGAGGGGGAGGGGGGAGGCTAGAATGATCTCTTTGGTGTTTCGAGCAAAACACCAAAGAGGCATGTGTTTTATATATCTGTATATATCTGATCCTGTGAAGCCTGAGCTCTGAGGTACAACATGCTGTAACTCTGTGGTCCTCTCTGTGTGTCTGCAGACTTCCACAAGGGGAAGACGGTGTTCAGGCACTGGCTCCCTGGCGTCTGCTACAGGAACATCACCTTCATGCTCATCTCTGAGGCCACCATCTCCCAGCATGCACTGCTCTCACACAGTGACGTCACACACACTCCTCTGCACCACAGGACAGGTACACACACACTCCTCTGTACTACAGGACAGGTACACACACACTCATCTGCACCACAGGACAGGTACACACACACTCCTCTGTACTACAGGACAGGTACACACACACTCCTCTGTACTACAGGACAGGTACACACACACACTCCTCTGTACTACAGGACAGGTACACACACACTCCTCTGTACTACAGGACAGGTACACACACACACTCCTCTGTACTACAGGACAGGTACACACACACTCCTCTGCACCACAGGACAGGTACACACACACACTCCTCTGTACTACAGGACAGGTACACACACACTCCTCTGCACCACAGGACAGGTACACACACACTCATCTGCACCACAGGACAGGTACACACACACTCATCTGCACCACAGGACAGGCACACACACACTCCTCTGCACCACAGGACAGGTACACACACACTCATCTGCACCACAGGACAGGCACACACACACTCCTCTGCACCACAGGACAGGTACACACACTCCTCTGCACCACAGGACAGGTACACACACACTCCTCTGCACCACAGGACAGGTACACACACACTCCTCTGCACCACAGGACAGGTACACACACACTCATCTGCACCACAGGACAGGTACACACACACTCATCTGCACCACAGGACAGGTACACACACACTCATCTGCACCACAGGACAGGTACACACACTTGTACACAAACAACTTTTAAAACTATTT
Source organism: Gymnodraco acuticeps (assembly GCF_902827175.1). Classification (NCBI taxonomy): domain Eukaryota; kingdom Metazoa; phylum Chordata; class Actinopteri; order Perciformes; family Bathydraconidae; genus Gymnodraco; species Gymnodraco acuticeps. The sequence goes on along the minus strand of NW_022990866.1, from coordinate 3,461 downwards.
TTGTGTGTAAATCGACAATATCTGTTTTCAAATCATCATTTTTCTCTTATCCTGCTTTTTTAAAATTGTATTTGTATAAAAATCATCTTAATTCTTTAAAATGAATTCCTGTGTCCCCCCAGTCCAGGTACACACACTCGTAATTTATATTATATAGTTTTTTAATTTTACTCTTTGGATGGAAACAACTTTTTAAACTATTCTTATTTTTGCTTGAAATTCTCCAAAAATTCCGAAATCCCTTTAAAAGAAATCTTAATTTCTTAAAATCTTCTTCTTTCCCTCCCAGTCCCATTCCCCCCCCTCAACATCTCCCATAAGATCGTGCACCTGGTCCAGAGGCCTCTCCAGAAGGACCCCCCTGCCCCCCCCCGGCAGTCCCGGGACGTTGCCCTCCTGGACGAAGAGCCCCTGGAGGAGGTTGGGTTTTGATTTATTTATTCTACTATTTCAACAATTAGAAAGTTTATACATCCGGCAGAAAGCAGAGTGACTGTTAGAGAACTCTCCCTGGTCCCCGGCTTGAGCTTCAGCCTCTGATCCATGTGTCTGTGATCCTCTCCAGAAGAGTGCTCACTTTTTCCTCAAAATCTCAAAAATTCGCACTTTTTCTAAACATCTAAAAATCTGACTTTTTCCTGAAAAATCTCAAAAATGCAGACTTTTTCCTAAAAATGCTCACTTTTTCTAAAAATGTTGACTTTTTCAAAAAGATCTGACTTTCTATCAAGATTCTGACTTTTTCTGAAAAATCTCAACATTTTGACTTTTTCACAAAATTCTGACTTTTTCTCAAAAATATCAAAATTCTGACTTTTTCTTAAAATTCTGACTTTTTCTCAAAAATATCAAAATTCTGACTTTTTCACAAAATTCTGACTTTTTCTTAAAATTCTGACTTTTTCTGAATACTTAAAAATGTTAATAATCCCTGGTCCCCGGCTTGAGCTTCAGCCTCAGGATCCATGTATCTGATCCTCTCCAGAATGGAAGTAGTCATCACATACAGAGCATCAAGTAGTTCCTGAACAGTGTCCTTCACATGCTGATATCAAGAGAGGGAGTCACGCAGTCACAAGATGGAGGGATGCTGGTTCTCATACGAAACACTGAGTCTTTTCTCACAATGTTGGCTTTTTTCTGAAAATCTAAAAATGTCGACTTTTTCTGAAAATATCAAAATGCTGACTTTTTCACAAAATTCTGACATTGTCTAAAAATCTCAACAATTCTGAATTTTCCTCAAAAATCGGACTTTTTCAAAAAAATCTGACTTTCTCACTTTTTCAAACAAATCTAAAAATTCAGACTTTTTCTGAAAATCTCAAAATGTTTGGCTTTTTCCTCAAAATCTCAAACATTCTAAGTTATCATATGCCTAAAACAGACCTCCTTAGTCATCCAGTTGCACCTATTCAGAGGTCGTCCTCCTTAGTCATCCAGTTGCACCTATTCAGAGGTCTTCCTCCTTAGTCATCCAGTTGCACCTATTCAGAGGTCTTCCTCCTTAGTCATCCAGTTGCACCTATTCAGAGGTCTTCCTCCTTAGTCATCCAGTTGCACCTATTCAGAGGTCGTCCTCCTTAGTCATCCAGTTGCACCTATTCAGAGGTCGTCCTCCTTAGTCATCCAGTTGCACCTATTCAGAGGTCTTCCTCCTTAGTCATCCAGTTGCACCTATTCAGAGGTCTTCCTCCTTAGTCATCCAGTTGCACCTATTCAGAGGTCTTCCTCCTTAGTCATCCAGTTGCACCTATTCAGAGGTCGTCCTCCTTAGTCATCCAGTTGCACCTATTCAGAGGTCTTCCTCCTTAGTCATCCAGTTGCACCTATTCAGAGGTCGTCCTCCTCAGAGGTCGTCCTCCTCAGAGGTCTTCCTCCTCAGAGGTCTTCCTCCTCAGAGGTCTTCCTCCTCAGAGGTCTTCCTCCTCAGAGGTCTTCCTCCTCAGTCATCCAGTTGCAGGATAAAGAAAAAGATCATTCTGTATTTGAATCCTCCCTCAGGTTCAGCCTTCAGACGACCACAAGGGCACGGAGGCTCCTTTCAGCTTCAGCCCAACGCACAACCTGACAGGCTTCAACCTGACCAATGAGGAGGATGAGGGGGCGTGGCTTAATCCACCGAAGCAGGGGGCGTGGCCTAATCCACAGAAGGAAGAGGAACAAGAGGAAGAGGAGGAGGAAGAGGAGGAGTTTGTGAACGCGGTGGTGTCAGAGTATGAAGACTCGGGGTCAGCGATGATGCTCCACCCCCCCGACCCCCCCGCGGTGTCCCCCCCCCCGCTTCCCCCCCTCCTCATGGAGGTAAGATGGCTGCCCCCCCGACCGCCGACCAGCTACGACGGCTTCAACATCTACATCTACAGAGACGGTGAGTCATATTATTTCATGTTTGTTTTCGCTTCCAAAATCTAAATGGAAGTGATATGGTCTGTGTTTACATTAGCATGCTAACACTCAGAGCTAACCTGTACTGGAGAGAGTGTGTGAAGAAGCAGGAAGTCAAAAGGAAGTCACCTTGTGGTAAACCTGAGAGAGAGAAAGAGTTTGAGCTCCATCCTGTTTCAGAGAGAATCCTTGATGTGGTTTGGAACATGATGTGGAGTTTCATCACGGCAGCATTTAGCTGAGTTTCTGCTGGGAGAGTTCTCCTGATGAGATCTCCTCTCTCTTTGAAGCATGGGTGCCCAACCAGTCGATCGCGATCGACCGGTCGATAACGAGGAGATTCCCAGTCGATCGCGAGATGTGTCTAAAAATAGAACAACAATATTCTGTTTTATCGTTAATGTCCTATTACATTACATTACATTACATTTAGCTGAGGCTTTTATCCAAAGCGACTTACAATAAGTGCGTTCGACCAACAAAATACAAATTTGAAGAAAACAGAATCATAAAGTACATCAGGTTTCATCGAGCCAAACATTTCAAGTGCTGCTCAACTGGCTTTAGATAAGCCAGTCCTTTGTTAGTATATAAGTGCTTTGTTAATAGTTCTATCGCTGGAAGTGGAGTCGAAAGAGATGAGTTTTCAGTCTGGAAGGTGTGTAAGCTTTCTGCTGTCCTGATGTCAATGGGGAGCTCATTCCACCATCTTGGAGCCAGGATAGCAAACCCACGTGTTTCTGCTGATGGGAACTTGGGTCCCCCTCGCCGCGAGGGTGCAACGAGTCGTTTGGTTAATGCAGAGCGGAGTGCACGTGCTGGGGTGTACGGTTTAACCATGTCCTGGATGTAGGAAGGGCCAGATCCATTCGCAGCATGGTAAGCAAGTACCAGTGTCTTGAAGTGGATTCTAGCAGTTACCGGAAGCCAGTGAAGGGAGCGGAGGAGCGGAGTGGTGTGGGAACATTTAGGAAGGTTGAAGACCAGACGAGCCGCTGCATTCTGGATGAGCTGCAGAGGTCGGATGGCACATGCAGGTAGACCAGCCAGGAGGATTTGCAGTAGTCTAGGCG